>NC_041227.1:14786031-14792234 GCF_002837175.3 Physeter macrocephalus | reverse complement strand
TCAACAGACCTAACAAGTGGGAGAACTCCCACCCAAAGAAATAGAAATAATGGAGCCATCTGAAACAGGATTTAACGTTTGTTTACGATTTTCAAAAAGATAAGAGGAGGGAATAACATCCTTAAAAGGAGAACACGAGATTATTAACATGAACAACCCCATGAAAAAGAAAAAGTTGGGAATCTTGACAATGAAAACTACAATAATTGAAGTTCTAGAGCCCAATAAATTGGATAAACAGTCAACTAGACAAGCTGAAGAGAGAATTTGTGAATTGAAAGCTAGAAGTGAGACTGATCACAAAATGCAGGACAAAAATATAGTGTTGGAAACTAGGAAGACAGCATGGATTGAGGAGGTCCAATATAGGTCCAATAGGAACTCTAGAAGGAGATTAGAAGTAGCAGAGAAGAAATAAAGAGATAATACTAAGAATTTTCCAGACTTGAATAAAGCCTTCAGATTGAAGAAGCTTATGGAGTGCCAAATAAATCAACTTCTAGTTATAGTAAAATTACAGAATGTTAAGGATAAAGAGAAATCTGAAAAGCTACAGAAAGAGAGATTACCCATGAAAAATGATAACCTGATGACAACTGACTTCTTTACAGCAATAGAAGATGAAAAACTACAGGAAAAGAGCTGAGGGAAAGCTATTGTCAAAGAAGAATTCTATATCCAGAAAAACTCGTTCCAGAGTGAGGGTGAAATAAAAACCTTTTCACATGTATGGGACCTAGGGTATCAAGAATAACTTTGGATGAAGTTACAGAATACCCAATTAACAGTGGCTAACCAATAAGAGCATTTAATAACTAAGTAGCAAAAAATCTGGGGGTGAAAGATTCCAGAATGGCTAACTGGCTTGATGATCTTTTAGCATTTGTGTAATTCTCATAGTCTCAAGATGGCCATGTTAGTTTCAAGCATCATGCCTCATGTGACAGTAACCAAAGGAGGAAAGGAAGTGGCAGGTGAAAATGGGCCACCTTGTTTGCTTCTCTCTTACCAGGGAGGAAAGTTTTTCCTAGAGACCCTTCAGAAGAATTCCTCTTAAATTTCATTGGCTGGAACTAGGTCATATGCTTACTACTAGTTCAGTCACTGGCAGAAGGAGATAGAAATCCTGCAACTGGCTTGGACCACCATGCTTTATCCCCGGGGACCAAGCATTTGCCACCCTCACAAATCGGGGGTTATCGTATCAAGGAAGAAGGGTCAGTGGTTGGATCTTCCACACATGGTCAGCAGTTGCCTTTCCCTGGCAAGAAAAAAAAAAAAGTTTTAGGCAACATTTAAGTATCATTATACTAGTTTTGCCAATATAAGGGATTCTGATGGAATGGAAATTTTTTGTGTGTGCTCTACATAGATTTTAAAAAAAAGTTTTCTGTGACTTTCACATTGAAACAATCCTTGAGCATCACTTTGTTAGCTAGAGCACTCAGCTACTGTGATATATTAGGTGGCACTGTTATGATCTTTTTTTTCAGTAAGACAGAATGAAGAAACAGGTGTGTTTGGGAAAAATGAAAGACAGTTTACTCATTATTTCACTGACAGCCATCCAGAATTTCAGTGAAAATTATCTATGCAAGATGATGATATCTCATTTAACCATCACAATTGTCTTGTAGTAGTATTGTTGTCGTTTTACAGGTGAGAAAATTGAGGCACAAGGTTAATAATATGTCTGTAAAGGAGAGCTGATATGTAGTGGTGGTAGGACTCCAATCCTGGGTCTTTAGATTCTAAATCTACTGTTTTAGCCCCCAAATTGAATAGCTACATAACCTTTTATTTATCTTGATAATAAATTCGTAAGGGAAGATGGAGCAAAAGGCAAAAAGAATTTGTATGTGCTCTGTTCACCTGATACTAGCATTTAAGAGGCTTACATTTTTAGTTTCCTTAATGTTTTAAGTATTATTGCAAGTAAGAGGAGAAAGGACTAAAAGACCTCATGGTACTGGAATGAGTGCAAGAAAACCAAGACCCCCATTTTTGTACCCCAATACAGATGTGGAAAGAATCTAGGCTTTGTATTCTGACAGACCTGGATTCATATCCTGGACTGACCGCTTATTTATCACTTATGTGACCTTGGGCAAGTCAGATAACCTCTCTGAGCCTTTTCACATTTGCCTGTAAAATAGGGATGATGACCCCCTCATGACCCCCTTTTTTGTTAGGATGAACCTCAGATGATGCAATTTCTAGCAGACATCAGACATGGTAGCTACTCTAATTATCACTGTTACTTCCTACTAATACATTCAGTAAAATTTAAATGTGAAGTTTTTAAGATGCCATTTTGTGGTAAGTTCTCTTAAGGACAATTTTTCCCTGAAGTACTTTAGCTATCTCAATTTTGCAAGTGTAGCTAAGTATATATGTCTTGGGCATGTAGGGATATAAATTAGAATGGTGAGTTGCTTGTGTTTTTACCACTTTTTATCTCTTGGCTTGCTTTGACTTTGTAAATGTTCTCCTTCCCCCAATTATAGGTCCTATGGCAGCGTGTACAAAGCTATTCATAAAGAGACAGGTCAGATTGTTGCTATTAAGCAAGTTCCTGTGGAGTCAGACCTGCAGGAGATAATCAAAGAAATCTCTATAATGCAGCAATGTGACAGGTAAAGGCATCTGGTGTTATTTTGGAGATAACATGGTTTCGAATATGCTGTGATTATTTAGAGTTTGACGCCTAGAATTGCATTTACTTAGATATTTTGCAACGGAAGAGTTTAGTGGAATCACTATGAATGTTCTTTTTAGAAAAAAAATTGATGAAAAAGTTTCTGTGTTTCAGCAGCTAAACTTTCACAGTTTCTATTTTTGCATTGTTTTGTTTCAGTTTAGCCCTTTTCAAAACTAGGAAGAAGAGGCAAAGAGGCAGAAGGTGGTGGTGGCTAGCCTTTTTTTTTTTTTTTTTGATAATGATCTCTCTTACTTCCTATTGAGAAAACATTTCTACAGAGACCGCTAAGAAGAGATAATTCAAATGGTTTTCGCTCCAGAAACCTTAGAATAGCAAATCGACCTATAAAAAGTGAATACTTATTTATGTATTACTGTTCTGTTCCTTCCTTCACAATTTTAAGAAATGATTCCAGCTGAGAGTAGTTAAGTATTTTATTTTTGAGGAACTAAGATTTGTCAAATGCTGCAAGCAGGAAGTCAGGCCAGCAGGCGACCGCAGAAAAGCACGTGGTTTGACCTGAAGCTCCATGACAACATGGGAGGTCACTGTGGTGGAGCAGGCTTCCTCAGTTTAAATTGGCGAGAAACACAAACTGAAGGGCAGTGGCAGCTCTAGGGAGTTGAAAGGAGAATGAGAAAGTCTTGCAGCTTGAGGCTGCCTGCATCCTTCTGAAGCTCTTTTGGTCCGCAGATCAACTCAGTACCTCCTGTTTGTAAAGCTTGTACCTTAAGGCAGGTGCGGCTACCTTCTAGGCATTTTGCCCAGGAGCCCTTAAGTCTTGTACACTTGTGAATGCAATCACTTCTCTTCTCCCTCCCTCCCTTTCTTTTTTTCTTTATACTTTTGTGGTTACTCTGTACTGGATAAAACCCTCCTATTTCTTGATTGGAGGGACCAGAGTAAGGTAGCAGTTTTTCTTTGCCTCTTGCATAAGATACATTACAGGAGCTCTTTCCAGTGGGCACATTGGAACTTTGCCACTTTTGATAGACTGTGCAAGAGCTGTGTTCCAAACAGGGTGTGCAAATGTCTCTAATTAAAGATGAGGGATTTCAAAGAGCCTACTCTGTGCTAAGAAATACAAAGAGATACAGGGCAGAGTGCTGGTTCTCTTAGAGTTTATAGACTTTAATTGGACAGGCCAGGCTTATAGATGTACAGGAGAATCTAGTCGACAATACAGGATTGTATAGGACATACTCCAGCAGTGAGTACCTGACAGTAATTGCCTTTTAGAGGCATTAAATACTATAGAAATTCAGGGAAGGGAGAGCAGGTGTGGTGATCTGTATCTTAAGAGGTTTATTCATCCATTTCTTCAATAATATTCATTTTGTGTATGTGTGTATTTTTTTTCCTGCTGTCCTTGTCATTGGCATGTTTCCCAAGGATGAAGGGGCGTTTGAAATTTTGAGAGTTAATGCAGCTGAGTTGGTTTTAGCATCTTCCGTTACTATGTTATGCAATATTATTTAGCCCTGATAATGATCTAGCTAAAGCTGGTAGCTTCAGAGGACAAATTATTTCATTTTAAAGGGATTTTGACTTTTTTCTGAAATCTGTCTTCAAGACCCAAACTTTCAGGTCTGATTCTGAATATTTTTCCTTTAACAATAGATTGTAGTGTGATTTTATTTTTTTCCTTGTTACAAAGTATATGTGACTTCTTGGAAAAATGCAAATAAAAAAAGAAAGGAAACCACTTTTCTCTTTGGAAAGAGAATCGTTGTTAAATACTACTTGGTATACATATCCTTCCATATCTCTTTTTGGAGTTTCACCATGCTTGCTATTATGTAACCTGCGTTTTTGTTTGTTTGTTTTTTGGTAAACAGAATATCGTCTCGTATTATCAAGTATTCTTCTATAACGTTTTCCATGGATTCATGGTTGTTGCATTAAACGGATATATCATTATTTCTTAAAGAAACTCCCTAATGTCAGACATTTAGATGGTATCTAAATTTTCACTTTTATAGACAGTACTGTGATGTTACCTATTTCTTTTTTAATATCTGTAATTCTTTTCTTAGGATGAATTGCAGACTTACAAACGCTGGGTTGAGGGACCCACACAATTTTTGCACTACTATTATTGCCCTCCAGAAATCAGTACTATTTTACATTCTCATCAAGAGGGTGCATGTTTTAACCTTGAATATGAATAATTGATCTTTTGAGCTGAGAAATTAATTTTCATGTATTTAACAGCATGAATTACTAGGGATGTTTGAAGACTGTTCCACTAACTTGTATTGTCTCTCTCTCTAGCCCTCACGTAGTCAAATATTATGGCAGTTATTTTAAGAACACAGACTTGTGGATTGTGATGGAGTACTGTGGGGCTGGTTCTGTGTCTGATATCATTCGATTACGAAATAAAACGGTAAGTTTACCTTCTGGAATAGTAGGTATTTCCCCCTTTCCATGGTTCTTTCCCACTCTGCTTTTTGATGTCGCTTAAATTTGGCAGTTTTGATACCAACCAACCCAGTCCAGTGAAGTGCTTTGCTTTTTTCTAACTGGGGACAAAAATGACTATCAAATCTTGGTTAAGCAATGAGTTCTGAGTGTTTAAATTTGGTTGGGTTTTCTCCTTCGACCCAGCGTGTTCACAGATTAGCTTCCACTAAGTCCTCCTAATCAGAGAAAACTCTCTGTGAAAGGTGATTTGCTGTTATTGTGATTGCTGAGAGAAAAGCTAGGAGTCATGGGTTCTAGTTTGGGTTCAGTTGCTTAAACTCTTTGTTTATTTCTTCAGTAAGTATTTCTAGAACACTGGTCTTGGCCTTCGGGATCCAGTAGTAAATAAGACAAGGACCGTGCTCTCGTGGTAGTGCATTTTCTAGTAGGGCAACAAAAAGCAAATTAATGGTAACCAGAGAATAAATACCAGATAGAACTGTGAAGACAGGGAGTGACAGTAAAGTGATAGTGAGTGCTTGGTGGGCTACTTGCAAGGAGATGTTTGAGAAACGTTTAAGTGTCACTCGGGGAGGTGACATTTAAAGTAAAACGTGAATGACAAGGAGCCATGAGTTCTAAAAGAACATTCTAGGTAGAATGAATTTGGCATGTTTGAGTGCTGGAGAGAAGGCCACTAGATGACTAGAGAGGAATAGGTAAGGGGGAAGCTGTAGGAGGTGAGGTGAGGCAGGGGGGCAGGGCTAGATTATGTTGTGTATTATTGGCCGTGATAATGAGTTTGATTCTTTTCCATGTACAATAGGAAACCGTTGCTGGGTTCTAAGCAAGTGAGTGAGCCATCTGATATAAAAGATAACTTGTATAAACAACAAGGTCCTACTGGGTTGGCCAAAGAGTTTGGTTGGGTGTTTTATTTTTATTTTTTTTTAATTAAATTAAAATTTTTTTAATACAGCAGGTTCTTATTAGTTATCTATTTTATACATATTAGTGTATACATGTCAATCCCAATCTCCCAATTCATCGCACCACCACCACCACCCCCGCCACTTTCCCCCCTTGGTGTCCATAT
>NC_041227.1:14784196-14784766 GCF_002837175.3 Physeter macrocephalus | reverse complement strand
TGTCTTGATTACTGTAGCTTTGTAGTGTAGTCTGAAGTCGGGGAGTCTGATTCCTCCAGCTCCTTTTTTTTTCCCCTCAAGACTGCTTTGGCTATTCGGGGTCCTTTGTGTCTCCATACAAATTTTAAGATTTTTTGTTCTAGTTCTGTAAAAAATGCCACTGGTGATTTGATAGGGATTGCATTGAATCTGTAGATTACTTTGGTAGTATAGTCATTTTGACAATATTGATTCTTCTAATCCAAGAACATGGTATATCTCTCCATCTGTTTGCATCATCTTTGATTTCTTTCATCAGTGTCTTATAATTTTCTGAGTACAGGATTTTACCTCCTTAGGTAGGTTTATTCCTAGGCATTTTATTCTTTTTGTTGCAATGGTGAGTGGGATTGTTTCCTTAATTTCTCTTTCTGATCTTTTGTTGTTAGTGTATAGGAATGCAAGAGATTTCTGTGCATTAATTTTGTATCCTACAACTTTACCACATGCATTGATTAGCTCTAGTAGTTTTCTGGATATTTAGGATTCTCTATGTATAGTATCATGTCATCTGCAAACAGTGACAGTTTT
>NC_041227.1:14781812-14782749 GCF_002837175.3 Physeter macrocephalus | reverse complement strand
ATATCAATTAAATCTATCTGGTCTGTTGTGTCATTTAAAGCTTGTGTTTCCTTATTAATTTTCTGTTTGGATGATCTGTCCATTGTTATAAGTTAGGTGTTAAAGTCCCCCACTATTACTGTGTTCCTGTAGATTTCCTCTCTTATAGCTGTTAGCAGTTGCCTTATGTATTGAGGTGCTCCTATGTTGAGTGAATATATATTATAATTGTTATATCTTCTTCTTGGATTGATCCCTTGATCATTATGTAGTGTTCTTTTTCTCTTGTAAGAGTCTTTATTTTAAAGTCTGTTTTGTCTGACATGAGAATTACTACTCCAGCTTTCTTTTGATTTCCATTTGCATGGAATATCTTTTTCCATCCCCTCACCTTCTGTCTGTATGTGTCCCTAGGTCTGAAGTGGGTCTCTTGTAGACAGCATATATATGGGTCTTGTTTTTGTATCCATTCAGTGAGCCTGTGTCTTTTGGTTAGAGCATTTAATCCATTTACGTTTAATTATCGATATGTATGTTCCTATCATCCATTTTCTTAATTGTTATGGGTTTGTTTTTGTAGGTCCTTTTCTCTTGTGTTTCCCACTTAGAGAAGTTCCTTTAGCATTTGTTTTAGAGCTGGTTTGGCTGTGCTGAATTCTCTTAGCTTCTGCTTGTCTGTAAAGCTTTTGATTCAATAATTTTTCTTTGTCTTTAATTTTTGTCAGTTTGATTACTATGTGATTACTATGTGTCTTGGTGTGTTTCTCCTTGGGTTTATCCTGTCTCTGCGCTTCCTGGACTTGAGTGGCTATTTCCTTTCCCATGTTAGGGAAGTTTTCGACTATAATCTCTACAAATATTTTCTCGGGTCCTTTCTCTCTCTCTTCTCCTTCTGGGACTGCTATAATGCAAATGTTGTTGTGTTTAATGTTGTCCCAGAGGTCTCTTAGGCTGTCTT
>NC_041227.1:14776334-14781456 GCF_002837175.3 Physeter macrocephalus | reverse complement strand
CTGTTGCTCTGGTGGGCAGAGCTCAGTAAAAGTTTAATCTGCTTGTCTGCTGATGGGTGGGGCTGGGTTCCCTGCCTGTTGGTTGTTTGGCCTGAGGCGACCCAATACTGGAGCCTACCTAGCTCTTTTGTGGAGCTGATGGCGGGCTCTGGGAGGGCTCACGCCAAGGAGTACTTCCCAGAACTTCTGCTGCCAGTGTCCTTGTCCTCACGGTGTGACACAGCCACCCCCCCACCTCTGCAGGAGACCCTCCAACACTAGCAGGTAGATCTGGTTCAGTCTCCTATGGGGTCACTGCTCCTTCCTCTGGGTCCCACTGCACACACTACTTTGTGTGTGTCCTCCAAGAGTGGAGTCTCTTTTTCCCCTAGTCCTGTCAAAGTCCTGCAATCAAATCCCGCTAGCCTTCAAAGTCCGCCTCTCTAGGAATTCCTCCTCCCGTTGCCAGACCCCCAGGTTGGGAAGCCAGACGTGGGGTCAGAACCTTCACTCCAGTGGGTGGACCTCTGTGGTATAAGCGTTCTCCAGTTTGTGAGTCACCCACCCAGCAGTTATGGGATTTGATTTTATTGTGATTGCGCCCCTCCTACCATCTCATTGTGGCTTCTCCTTTGTCTTTGGATGTGGGGTATCTTTTTTGGTGAGTTCCAGTGTCTTCCTGTCAGTGATTGTTCAGCAGTTAGTTTTGATTCTGGTGCTCTCACAGGAGGGAGTGAGCGCATGTCCTTCTACTCTGCCCCCTTGAAACAATCTCCTCTGTTGGGTTTTTCCATAAGATGTTACGGAAAAACCTGAACGAACTTTTTGGCCAACCCAATATATTTGATATCCTGTGATTAAACCATAATGGAAAAGAATATGAAAAAGAATGTATAGATATGTATAACTAAATCACTTTGCTGTACAGCAGAAATTAACATTGTAAATCAACTATACTCCAATAAATTTTTTAAAATATAAAATTAAAATATAAATATTTTAAAAAAAAGATAACTTCCGTGTGGACTGTGAATGGATAAGAGTAGAAGCAGGGACTTCCTTAGCCTTTAGTTTTTTGTTTTGTTTTAATAAGAAAAGTAGGAATAATAGTACCTATTTTAAGTATATGCAGAATTTTGAAAATTAATTTTGTGAAAATACTTTGTAAATTATGAGGTGCTATACAAATTATAAGGTGGGAGTGTTTTAAAACTCAGTTTTAACTTGGATTATCCATACTACTATATCCTTTTCTTAATTTACATTATTCAGAGTTAGCTCGTTTGTCTAATTAAACAGCACGTTCTTTAGCTAGGAGTAATATCCTAACGTAAGATATATGTTAAGAAGTCCCAAAGCTTCAATAATTAATTTATTGAATTAAAAATTGGGTTCCAAGGTTTGTTATATGCAGCATGAAGTTATTTTGTTTCAGGTATTTTAAAACAATCCAAAATTAATTTTAATGATGCTTTTGATGTTTTAATATTAGTTTATTACATTCATGTAATTTTTAACTATTAAGTGCTAGTCTTTAACTATTACATATTATTTTGCAAAATGTTTTAACTCTGCACTGTCCATCCTGATAGCAAGCCCCTGTGGTTATTGACAACTTGAAATGTGGTTAGTCTGAATTGAAATGTGCTGTAATATAAAATACCAGATTTTGAAGTATTATTACCAAAAAAAGAACATAGAAAATCTTTAACTTTTTGGTATATTGGAATGATAATATTTTTGGATAAATATGGTTAAGTAAAATATACAATCAAAATTAATTTTGCTTGTTTCATTTTCTTTTTAAAGTGTGGCTACTAGAAAATTAAAAGTTATATTTGTGGCTCACGTTATATTTCTGTTGGGCAGTGCTACCTTAACTGATTGGCTCAGCTGGTTAGAATAAGGAGTTAGTAAGTCATGAACTTTGTTCTTTGGCCACAGAAGGTACCCCAAACTCTTGCTTGCCACTGTGCCAATAGTGTTTGCTTGCATTTTAATGAAAGCTCTGTCATTTATTAGCTCTGTGACCTTTGGCACAAGTTACTTGTCTGTGCTTCACCTTCATTACCTATAAAACGGTGATGATAATAGTAGTACGTACCTCATTTGATTTTTATAAGGATTAAGTTAGATTATAAAAGTAGTGCGTAGCGTAGATGAAATGCTTAATATTTGTTAGTTATTTTTAATATTATTAGCATAGTGCCTGGCTCATAATAGATGCTTATTAAATATTTGGTGATTGATTGATTGATTCTGTAATAGTTATTAAACACCATGGATTCTTACATGCCTTACTATATCATTTGATTTTCATGATGATCTTGAAGAAAGGTGATTTACCTATTTTATAGATGGAGCAACTGAGGCTAAGATACATTAGATAACTTGCTGAAGTCACACAACTAGAAAGTAGAGCCAAGAGTAAAAACTAGGTCTTTCTAATCCTAAATTACATATTTTTTGCACCACAGCATATTCCCTTCTAAATGTGAGTTGTTTGTCAGAAGGGGACTGATTGAGAGTCTGTTGATTGAGTTTGTTTAGGACTGGGGTTGGAGCAGCACAAAGTCAGCATTGCACTGATCAGATATTCTGTTAGTCTCCCGCATTCTTGCTTACGTTTACTCATCATCATTCAGCAAATATTTTTTCAGGACCTACAGTGTGCTAGGTGGCTTTGTTGGTGCTAGGGATTCAATAGTAAGCAAATCAAAGACATTTTAAAATGGAGCTTATGTTTCTAATAGGGAAGACGTCACATAAATAGGTATACAGACAATGTATAGTATGTCAGGTGGTGATAATGCTGCAACGACCAATAAGTAGGATAAGGGGATATAGAATGGTCTAGGAATGGAGGGAGCTAGCGAAGGCCTCTCTGATTTTCCGATGAGGAGACAATTTGGGCAGAGACAGTGAGGTAAGGGACCAACTCATCCAGAAATCTAGTTGAAGGTCACTGCAGGCAGAGATAACAGCAGATAAAAAGGCCCAGAAGTGGTAGTGTGTTTAGAGTGTTCAAGGAATAGCAGGGTAGCCTATGTGGCTGAAACAGGATGAGCAAGGTAGAAGGTGATAGATGAAGGTAGCTGGGAGCCAGATAAGGTAACACCTTGGTGAGGACTGGCTTTAATTTTTAGTGACTTAGGAAGCCACTGGACGATTTTGAGCAGATATGGCTTATATTTTAAACGGTTCATTATGGCTGCTGTGTGGAAAATACAATGTAAAGGGTCAAGGGCAGAAGCAATGAGACTAGTTAGGAGATTATTAGAATAGTTCTGGCAGGGCATTATGGTGGCTTGGATCTGGGTGATACAGAGGATATAGTCATATATATTTTGAAGATAGAGAAGAGCCAAGGATGACCTCAAGGTTTTTGGCCAGAGCAACTGGAAGAATGAAATTGCCTTTTACTGAGAGAGAGAATACTGTGGGAAGAGTAGAGTAGGTGAGTGGGTGGTAAAGAAAGGGATAGGGTGGTGGTAAAAATAAAGAATTTGATTTTGATATGTTATGCTTATGATGCTTGTTAGGTATTCATTTGGAGGTGTTGTGTGGGCAAATATATGAATCTGATATTTGGGGAGAGACCTGGACTGGAAATATAACTTTGGGAGTGGTCAGCATAGCGATGGTATTATAAGCTGTCAAATGCTGTTCACACGTTGAATAAGATTGTATATTCTAGGAAAGGAGTTTGGGTCTTTTTTTTTTTTTTTCCTTTTTCAAATGTGCTGATGTAAACTAATAGAATTTTAACTTCTCATTCTTTTTTCAGTTAACAGAAGATGAAATAGCTACAATATTACAGTCAACACTTAAGGGACTGGAATACCTTCATTTTATGAGAAAAATACACCGAGATATCAAGGCAGGAAATATTTTGCTAAATACAGAAGGTCATGCCAAACTTGCAGATTTTGGGGTAGCAGGTCAACTTACAGTAAGTAAAAATGTTGCTTGTGTAGGTAACTTTCAGGTCTTTCTTGAGAAGGAGTTCCTTTTATTTATTTATTTAAAAAAATAATATTTGATATAATTGAATTGTAAAAAATTTAAAAATGTACCAATAGGTTACAAAGGAGCTGGTAGGTTATTTTAGATCCTTTCCTGGAGTTCAGGTCCCATAGTTTAACTTTGTTTAGCTTTGATAAAGATAAAAACTAAAACAGGAAATAATGGAGTAGAAGTTTAAATTCTATTGGGCTACATCATCATATTTATAAAAGGAAGAAGAATTAAATCTAAATGGCTTTCCTTGAATAAGACAGAATGTCATCTCATTCAGCCTCCAGGTAGCAGTTGGCTCTACTGAAAACACTTTCCTCATTTGGTTCCAAAATACAGACTCTTGATTTTCCTCCTACCTCAGTAGTGCATGGCAATGAAATAAACCTTGTTTTAAAACAGGAAGCCTAAAATTATCTGATTTTGTAAAATCAGATAATATGTGTGAAATATGTGTAGAAAAATAGAAGGAGTTCTGGACAGATATATACTTAAATTTGCAACAATGTTATCTGTCATTTTTCTTGGGTAATAGAAAAAAATATACATATATAGTTTGTTTGTTTAGAGCTGGTATCATGTACAGGTTTTATTTTTAAAAATTTTAAATCTTCCTGGAACATGTTAGGGAGTTTCATAGGTATTGCAACAGCACAAAAATTGCTTTGATATTAAAAAAAAACCTCAGGAATTTATTCTATACTGTGATTTGTGGGCCCTTCCAAAGATTTTGTTGTTAGTACATAAGTAAACAGTACTAGACAGTATTATCTAAATTACATCTTAATAAGGAAACCAAATTGAAAAAAAAAATCTCCTGGTGCTGTGTAAAAGATACTACAATTTAAAATATCAATTGCATTTAGTAACTGAGACTTTTTTCACAGAAATAGAAAATAACAATCTTAAAATTCATATGGAACCACAAAAAGCCCCAAATAGCCAAAGCAGTCCTGAGAAAGGAGAACAAAGCTGGAGGTTTCACACTTCTTGATTGCCAACTCTATTACAAAGCTAAAGTAATCAAAGCAGTATGGTATTGGCATAAAAATAGACACATAGGGCTTCCCTGGTGGCTCAGTGGTTGAGAGTCCGCCTGCCGATGCAGGGGACATGGGTTCGTGCC
>NC_041227.1:14756151-14776290 GCF_002837175.3 Physeter macrocephalus | reverse complement strand
GGCTTCCCTGGTGGCTCAGTGGTTGAGAGTCCGCCTGCCAATGCAGGGGACATGGGTTCGTGCCCCGGTCCAGGAAGATCCCACATGCTGCGGAGCGGCTGGGCCCGTGAGCCATGGCCCCTGAGCTTGCGCGTCCGCAACGGGAGAGGCCACGACAGTGAGAGGCCCGCATACCAGAAAAAAAAAAAAAAAAAAAAAATAGACACATAGACCAATGGAAGAGAATCAAGAGCTCAGAAATAAACTCATGTTTATACGGTCAACTAATATTTGACAACGGAGCCAAGAATGCTCAGTGGGAAAAGATGTTCTATCCAATAAATGATCTTGGGAAAACTAGATATTCACATGCAAAAGAATGAAACTGGACCCCTTTCTTACACCACTCACAAAAATTAACTCAAAATGGATTAAAAACCTAAATATGAGGCCTGAAACCCAAAAACTCCTAGAAGAAAACATAGGGAAAATGCTCCTTGGCATTGGTCTTGGCAGTGATTTTTTTTGGATATGACAGTAAAAGCACAAACAGTGAGATGTCATTGAGAATTTGGTTGGGATTGAATTGAATTGTGTTGCAGTTGTGTTGAATCGTAAATCAATTTGGAAAATATTGCCATCTTCATGATGTTATGCTTTAAAAGTCCTTTTCTGCTTCAACATTGTATAGCTATTCATCTATACTTTCCTTTAGTACTTTTTGGATTTTGTTCTTTGTATTTAAATTTTCATCCTATTTGAACTGACTTTGGTGAAAGCATAAGGTAGGAATTTAAGTGTAGAATCTTACAAATGAATAGACAGTTGCCCAATACTTTTTTACCCCCATAATCTATCCTTTGCTTGCTGATTTAAAAATGATGTTTTAATCATATCTTCAAATTATACATTTATATACATATAGGGGTGTGTGTGTGTGTGTGTGTGTGTGTGTGTGTGTGTGTTTGTATACCATAATCTGTTTCTGGACTTAATATTTTCCATTGCTATGCTACTATACTAATATAACTTTGTAATACAGATCTAGTTAGGTTAGTATCTACTTATTACACTTAATGTTCAAAAAACGTTTAGTTATCCAGATATCCATTTCTAATTGGAAATAATCCTTGACAACAACATTGACTGTCACCACTTGAATGGTGCAGATTTGAAGTTTCAGAGCAAAGGAGATGACTTAAGCAGTAAGTTAGTTCCTTTCTTAATTTTTTACATAGGACTGACAAAGTGAGATCAATTTTAAAATATTACCTGTTGTTTGCTCCTGACTGGCATAACCTAACTTAAGTGATAGACATTTTAGAAGAAACATGGTTGATGATGATGTGAAGTCCTCTTGTCTATTTAGTTCTGTTTAAAATCCTTCTCTTCCTAAAACACAGGAATTCTAGAAAGGTTCTCTTTCATTAGGGCCATGCTATTCTGGGAAAGTATGCAAGTAGTTATTTGCCCATGTGTACTATATTCATATATTATTTAAGCCCCAAAGTAAGACTATATATATACAGTATAATATTATATAAAAATATATATATTATAAAAAAGAAAATCATATGTGTACATATATATGTACACACATATTTTCTCTTTTTAAAATTTCCTGATTGCACATGTAATACACACTCACATAATCCAGCTGAGTGTTACAAAAGTATACGGGATGGAAAGTAAAAGTCTCGTAATTCTGTCTTCTAGATATGACTCTTGTTAATAGTTTGGTGTATATTGGAGATTTTTTTTTCCATCCATATAACAACAATGTTTATTATTATTGGTTGTTTTATTGTTGTTCTGATCATTGTTTTTCTTTTACAAAGACAAGGCTGTATTATATATAAGTTTGAACATAAGTTTTTTGCTTCACAATGTGTCTTGTACATTTTTTCCATGTCAGAAAAGTGTATCTAGGTCCTTTTTTTTTCATTGTATGGATATTTATTATATTTAACTTACTTCCTTTAGTTGGTTATTTGTGTTGTTTCCTTTTTTTCTTTTTCCCCCCCCTTCTATTACAAATATTTCTACAGTACTTGTGCATATATCTTGAGGTACTTACATATAGGGCACATTTTTAGAAATAGATTTGAATCAAAGGATATGGACATATAAAGTTAATAAATATTGCCAAGTTGCATACTAAAACATTGTATCAGTTTATGCTCTTATAACATTGTATTTTAGTGCCTGTATTTTGTATTTTAATCTATGCTATTATCAGCAAGTTATTAGTAATCAATCTCATTTTAGTGTTTAATTGATTATTTTTTGTGTTTTAATAATTGATTGAGAATCTTTTATGTTTCTATGTCATTTGAATTTCTTTTGTGACTTGCTTGATCAATCATGCTTGAGTATGGTTTGTGTATGTATTTCAAGTCTAAGACATTTTTTATTGTTGGAAGGGACTCTTTCTCAACAGTTTTATTGTTTAGTGTTGATCTCTCTCCTTTCTATTTTAGGATACCATGGCCAAGCGAAATACAGTGATAGGAACACCATTTTGGATGGCTCCAGAAGTGATTCAGGAAATTGGGTACAACTGTGTGGCAGACATCTGGTCGTTGGGAATAACAGCCATAGAAATGGCTGAAGGAAAGCCCCCATATGCCGATATCCATCCAATGAGGGTAAGGAAATGGACAGAAAACCAGTGGGGTGGTTAGTTACCGGTGATCATTAGAAACTTAGTTAAATGACTTACTTGGTTAGGTACCAAACAATAAATGAATTAATTGTAAATAATTGATAAGTGTCAGTCTAGACTCCAGATGATGATACTCTTCCACTAGTTGTAGTCACTAATTAAGTCAAGTGTAATCCACCCCTCTCTATTCTAGAGGTTGTATATTAATAGCCCTCTGGTAGGACGTGGGCCAGGAAATGCATGGTTGACTTGTACAGTGTATATGTTTTTAATAGTTCAGGTGCTCACATTTTAACATAACAACACTAACTGGAGCTGAGCAGCAGTCCTCTCCTTTATACAGGGCATGGTCTTTCCACTTTATCAGTCTCCACGATTTCCTATTCACCAAGTATCACTTATTGCAGTGTTTTCTCTAATGTTTTTTATAGTAGTATTAAGAGGAAAGTAGACTATTTTTTTAAACTCACGTCACTGACACCCAGTCTGATTCATTTGTTGTCTTTTTCCTGCCTGGCCCTTATAGGTATTTACATGTGTAAGTTCTGGAGGCTCTGTACTCTCCACCTTCCATCCACTTTTAGAGTATGAAGGGCCCATAGGTTCACTCTCCATTGAAACTCCTTCAGTGTTGCTACCCTAAGCAGTTTCCAGGCTTTCCCCACCCCTAGAACCCCTCATGATAGCACTGTTACAAGACCTTGACCCTACCTTCTTCAGCGGCTCCGTAGTCTTCTCCACACCGCCCAACTCAGCTCCTCCTCTCTTCTGATTAAGTAGTCCTTCTATTAATAGACTTAACATTTATTTATTTATTAATTAAAATTTATTTAATTAATTTATTTATTTTTGGCTGCATTGGGTCTTTGTTGCTGTGCGTGGGCTTTCTCTAGTTGCAGCGAGTGGGGGCTACTCTTTGTTGCGGTGTGCGGGCTTCTCATTGTGGTGGCTTCTGTTGTTGCGGAGCAGAGGCTCTAGGCACGTGGGCTTCAGTAGTTGTGGCACGTGGGCTCATTAGTTGTGGCTCACGGGCTCTAGAGCGCAGGCTCAGTAGTTGTGGTGCATGGGCTTAGTTGCTCCATGGCATGTGGGCTCTTCCCGGACCAGGGCTGGAACCCGTGTCCTCTGCATTGGCAGGCGGATTCTTAACCACGGCACCACCAGGGAAGCCCCCAGTTTTTAAAAAAGTATTCATGGGCCCAAAGATAAGCTCCTGTCTTTTTGCGGGGGCAGAAGCGGAGAAGGGTGGGAAGATTTACTCATTATATTTTTAGATTTAAAGAATATAATTTAAGCTGATTATTGCAAAGAGTTTTATGTTTTTAAAAAACTGTACCTCTTTTATTGGAAACTCAATAAATAATACACATACCTCATTTCATTGTGCTTCACTCTATTGAGTTTTTGACAAATTGAAGGTTTGTGGCAACCCTGTGTTAAGAAAGTCTATCAGTGCCATTTTTCTTTTTCTTTTTTTTAAAGACTGTTTTTAAAAATTAATTAATTAATTTGTTTGGCTGAGTTGGGTCTTAGTTGCGGCGTGTGGGCTCTTTGTTGCAGTGTGCGGGCTTCTCTCTAGTTGTGACACGCAGCCCTAGAGCACGTGGGCTCAGTAGTTGCGGCATGTGGGCTTAGTTGCCCCGCGGCATGTGGGATCTTAGTTCCCTGACCAGGGACCGAATCCACGTCCCCTGCATTGGAAGGCGGATCCTTAACCACTGGACCACCAGGGAAGTCCCTATCAGCGCCATTTTCCCAACAGCATTTGCTCACTCTGTGTCTCTGTGTCACATTTTGGTAATTCTCGCAATATTTCAAACTTTTTCACTGTTATTATATTTGTTATAGTGATCTACTTTGAGATACCTGGATTTTTGTTGTAATTTGGATGTGCTTGTAGTGGAGAAGAGAAAAATCATTTTATCAAACTCCAAATGTATTTCCAGTCATATTTTTATTGGAGCATCACTTTTATTTTGCCAAATTTTTTTTTTTTTAAACTAGGCAATCTTCATGATTCCTACCAACCCACCTCCCACATTCCGAAAGCCAGAACTGTGGTCAGATAGCTTCATGGATTTTGTGAAGCAGTGTCTCATAAAGAGCCCTGAGCAGAGAGCCACGGCCACTCAACTCCTACAGGTATGAATCACCCTGGGGTGCTGCCTCTTTCTGTTTCATTCACAGGCTGACCAACAGATGCTGTTAACCCACCTACATGGAGATGGTAAAGAGGTATAAAATATTCCCTTGGAATGTAACTGCTTAGAAAAGACATAGAGAATAAAGTTAAATCATTGAACAAGATAATAAGAAAATACAGGGCTCTATGGGATTAGAGAACAGGAACTGACATTTATTGAGCACCTACTGTGTGCTAGATACTTTGCATGTTGTGCCATTTAATCATCACATACACCCTGTGAGAGAGGGGTATTAATTTACTTTTATAGGTGAGAAAATGAAGATTTAGAGAGGTTAACTCATTTAGAGCCACTCAGCTGGTGAACGGCAAAGCCAGGATTAGAACCTAAGTTTTTTGATCCCAAAGCAGGAGTGCCATTAAAGATACCCAGTTCTGACAGAGAACTGGGATCAATGGTAGGTGCTGTTGTAGCTCAGGGTGGAAAGAGGCCACTTTGGACTAAAGATACCAGGACTGCTTTCCTGGAAGAGGTAACCTGTGTGCTTGGGCCTTGAAGGATGGGTGGGGTTTGGCAGGCAGTATGCTTAATAGTTAGGAGCTTGGATTCTGGAGCCTGTCCTGGGGTTTGAATCGTAGCTCCCTGTTTGCTAGCTCTGTGACCTTGGGCAAGTAACATAACCTCTCTGTTACTTTAGTTTTCTTACCTACACAGTAGAGATCAAGTACCTGCCCCATATGTTGGTTGTGAAGATTAAGTGATATAATATGTATGACTTTGAACAATGCTTTACACATATTAAAGATAGTATATAATGGATTTGACAAATATCTGCTATTATTACTGAGCTAGGCCAATGGTTTTCAGTCATGTCAGATCCAATGCCCCCTTTTTATAACCAATACATATTTTTTTAACATTTATAATCCTTTTGGAATGAAACTCATAGATGTTAAAATCTATTTATGCCCAAAGTTTAAAAAGAATCAGGAATGTTGGTGCTATGATGGAGAAATATAAGAATAATAATTTATAATAATACAAATGTCAATATAGAAATGCTCCAGTTTTTCAATTTATAGACATAATGAAGTAATGAGACAACTGTATCTAGTATCATGAATGAGTTTAGATTTAAGAGCAGTAAGAGGAACAGAAACCATTCCATTCAAGAAACACAGGAAAATGAGTTTATGGACACTAACAGAAATCTAATGTTAAGTAATAACAGGGCAGACTCATTTATATATGATAAGAGGAGGGAAATGATCTTATAGACTTGCCCAGTGGAGAGAACAAGGAAATAAGATATTCTTGCAAACAAGCTGGGTCTTATTTCCAAGAGCAGTGGCAAATTCTTTTCCTGCCTGGATGGGGTACTGATGCAGTTTTATGGGCAAGATATCGTCTGTATTTCGATCGTACCACACGTTGAGGTATACTGTCCACCTCTAGGGTACTTGCAAAGACCTTGGAGCTCATATCCTCTGGTGGGTACTGGGGAACAGAGAATGGATTACAGATAAACACTGAGGGCAATGTCAGAATAAGTTTGGAAAAACAATAGACAATGCTCCCCCCCCCCAAAAAAAAGAATTTCCACATGTAACTTTCACAGTATAGATTTCTTACTGTGTTACAAAGGCAGACAACAAAAATATCAGATGGTATTAACATTAAAAACTTTAAACTATTTCTATGAAGGAAAGTCAGCAATATCCCTGTGTTTCAAGTATCTTTGCAGTTTGAATAATATTGGGGCCTACATCTGTTACATATTAGTGACCAGTTTTAGTATTTCTGTAGTAACTACACTTTGGTACTAAAATCCTTTTTACCTAAATACATAGTTGGAAATGCTATAGGACATTGAATAGAAAGAATAAGCAGGAGGAATAAACTATTCAGTGATTTCTAAACAATGTCTTTATTCCGCTTAAGCCCCCTCTCCAAAATCACCTCCCAAATTACTAGACTTTTTGCTTATCTCTTTAAAAAGTTCGTCAGCATTATTTATCAAAGTGTATATGTACTCTGAGGCATTTTAAAGATATGGAGAATGTGCTGTGGTTCATTGTTGTATAAGACTGTTCCACACGTTACGGGATTACTTGTGTCCCTGCCCCCTTTCCTATGTCCCATGTAGTTTATGTTCTCCAAACATTGTAGCCACAAGCTCCCAAGATGTTTACAGAACTTCCTCTAGGGGGCAATGCCAGCCTGTTGAGAATCTCCAGAGTTGGTAGAGAAGAAATAGAGGAAATATTCCAGCCAAGGCAGACAAGATGGGCAAAGCCTGAACGCACCTGCTCACAGTTACAAAACAAGTGTGGGTTAGCTGTAGTCCAAAGCAGAAAGAGAAAGATTAGATTCGCTGATTGATTCAACGAAGATTGTCAAGTGCCTACTGTGTGCCAGGCAGTGTTTTGGCACTGGTGCCATATAAACCGTCTTCAACTTTCTTGCTAAGCACCCATTTGTCAAGAGTGCCAAAGGAGTGTCCATACTGCGGGATTTAATTAACGAAGCCATGGACGTGAAGCTGAAACGCCAGGAAGCCCAGCAGCGGGAGGTAGACCAGGACGATGAAGAAAACTCAGTGAGTGGCAGTGGCAGGCGTTGTGGTGGGCCTCGGGCATCAGTGCTTGTTATTTCATGATTGCCAGCCAGGTAAGATGAGTGGGAGATGTGGATTCCACCTGGAACTGGAGGCTCTTCTTGCTGACCGTGTCCTGTCTGGGACCAGGGCTTGCTAGAGGCTTGCCGGGTCTGTGTCTGTTCGTCTCTCAGTGCTTCCTCAGACACTTCCACATTTTATTCTTTTGCCTCCATATCTTTTCTTCAGTTTAACTTTTTATTCAGGAAAGAGAATACTCAGGTCTGAGACTGGATTTTCCCAGGCCCTTTTGGGGAGTCTAGGATCCATACTAAATATGTAGACTTTACATATATGTATGATCTTCTTTGGTTGAATAAGAGTACTGTCAATGGAGTATAACCTTTAAAAGTTGTGACCCAATGTCTTTTAAACCTGTAAAATATATATAATATTGTACATCAATTGTAGTTCAATTAAAAAAGAGTGCTCTCGGTTCTACAAGTTGGGTTTAGAACCCAAGTAAGCATCAAATTCAGAAATATTTGCACCAAGATGAGTAAGAGTAATTCAGAAAACTCAGTCTTTTAAAAAATTTTTTTTTTATTGGCGTATAATTGCTTCAAATGGTGTGTCAGCTTCCGCTCCACAACAAAGTGAATCAGCTGTACATACAGAAAACTCAATCTTTTGATCAAATTAGCCCTCATTTGAGATTTCGTCCTTTTCCAGGAGGAGGATGAAATGGATTCTGGCACGATGGTCCGAGCAGCGGGGGACGAGATGGGCACCGTCCGAGTAGCCAGCACCATGAGTGATGGCGCCAATACTATGATCGAACATGATGACACGTTGCCATCTCAGCTGGGCACCATGGTGATCAACTCAGAGGAGGAGGAAGAGGAAGGCACTATGAAAAGTAAGGCTCTGATTAAACAGACTAACTTCGCAGGCAGACCACGCACATTCCAGAGAGAGCAGATTCTCATGGTCCACATGGACTCAGTCTTGAAGCTCCTGTCTGTTGTCACAATCAAAGGAGTAAGAGTGTTGGAGGGTTGGGGCAGCAGTGGAGTGTTGAGGGAGGGAGGAAGCCGGCATGTGGAATCAGAGGCAGGAAAGCGTCAACAACAAGAAGGGATTGACTTTCAAACCTGAACGGCCATTCTCTCGTTGAATGTTGTCACTTTTTCCTTCTTTTCCTTGATCTGTGGAGGTGAGTACATACATTTGTTTTTTGTTTCTTTTTTCCAAAGTGATTGTTTATTTTATTTTTGTTTAATTTATAGTGATTGTTACTGATTTAAGTGATTACGTGACTATTTAATTTATATTGCCCAGATCAATGTATGATAGTTCCAATGGTTCTACATCTGGGCCAGCACTTGGTATAGGCAGGCTTTGTAAATGTAGATGACCTAGTAGGTGTGTGGTGGTATTTCACAGTGGTTTTAATTTACATTTTCCTAATGACTAATGCTTTTGAGCATATTTTCATGTATTTCTTGGTCATTTGCATATCTTCTTTTGCTTCTCCCTCCTCTCCTTTGTGCTTTCATTATTATACATTTTACTTCTACGTAGCACACACGTTGTTTTGATGCATAATTCAAGGTGTAGTGAAATTCTGAGCTATTTATCGTACATATTATCTTCAGTCTGTTTTCACGATACTCTGTGTGTCTAAACCAGACTTACCAATTCCAGTCAGTCTGTTAAGGATGAATGTACAAATTGAAGAGTCCTATCCAGTCCCTTCTCGTGTAAACCCATCTCTGCTGCTTTTCTTATGCTGCTGATCATTTTTATTTGGCCTATGACTGAGGCCTGACACCTGTGCTCAGTTCCCGTTGAAGAGGGCCATCCTCTCCTCTCCCTTCAGTTGTTTCCTTTTCCTTTACTCTGTGCATTACAGACCAAGTCATGGAGAAAAGGAATTTGGGAGTACAAAGTGATAATAATAATTGAGTTCTGAACGTACAAATTTAGCCTGAGCTTTGCGTAGGTTTAAAGCATTAAGTCTCTATGATCTTTTCATCTTCTTTTTTTCTTTCCTTTTTTCTTTTACTTTATTTTTAATTAATTTTTATTGGCATATAGTTGATTTACAATGTTGTGTTAATTTCTGCTGTGAATCATTTATACATATACATATAACCACGCTTTTTTAGATTCTTTTCCCATATAGGTCATTACAGAATATTGACCTATATGGGCTATACAGTAGATCCTTATTAGTTATCTATTTTATATATCGTAGTGTTAATTTCTGCCATAGATCAAAGTGAATCAGTTATACATATACATATATTCTATTCCCATATAGGTCATTACAGAGTATTGAGTTCCCTGTGCTATACAGTAGGTTCTTTTTAGATATCTATTTTATATATAGTAGTGTGTATATGTCAATTCCAATCTCCCAATTTACCCCTCCCCCCTCCTTTCCCCCTTGGTAACCATAAGTTTGTTTTCTATATCTGTGACTATTTCTGTTTGGTAAATAAGTTCATTTGTACCATTTTTTTAGATTCCACATATAAGTAATATTTTCCTTCCTTTTTTAAAATTTAGAGTTTCTTCCTCAAAACCAGGGACTGATTGGCAAACTATGGTCCACAGGCCAAATCTGGCCTGACACCTGGTTTTAGCAATAAAGTTTTATTGGAACATAGCCGTGTCCATTCATTTGCTATTGTCTATGACTGCTTTTGCACTACAAAGGCAGAGCTGAGCAGTCGTGACTGAGACCGTGTGGCCCCCAAAGCCTGAAATGTTTGCTGTCTGATCCTTTACAGACAGAAAAAGTTCTCTAACCACTGCTTTAGACCTACTGCTTTGTGATTGATTAATTCATTCAATAAATTTCTCTTCAGTGCCTAATGTATCCCAGGTACTTTGCTAGATGCTGAGGATACAGCAGGGAATGAAGAAACAGTCCTTGCCCTGAAGGAAGTCACTGTCCAGTCTGGGGGACAGACCATTTAATTACACTTCAGCATATGAAATGGGCTTTAAAACAGAGGTAATCTGAGGGTGTTGGCGAAGCAGAGTGGAAGAGTATTTAATTTAGGCTGGGGATTACTGACAAATTCCTGGAGGAAAAAGGCAGGAAGGTTGGCAGTGAGTAGGGTGGGTGGAGATGTTCCAGCAGAGGGAGCCGTGTCCACAAAGTCCAAGTGGCAGTGAGTTCAGGGCAACTGCAGCTGGTTTATTGCGGCTAGAACACACCGTTCCAGGGCTTTAGATCTCAGCCAGCCCCCTTGAATTTTCACCTTCCAGGTCTGTGTATTTATAATCAACCCTTTGTTTTTGAAAGGAAAAGGTTTTCTTGTTTTCTTTTTGCTATTTTGGGGCCAAGGCTCATCATCTGTGTTTGGCTTCAGGTCAGAATTATACAAATGGTGAAAGAGTAGTAATACTGCTGATGGATGTGTAAATTGATCTAACTTTTCCGGAATGTAGTGCATATCAAGAGTTTAAAAAATTCAAACCTTTCACTCAGTAAATTCCACTTCTAGGAATTTGGCCCAAGAAAATAATTGAAGACATAGAGAAATTATATTCTAGCTTTACAAAAGTAAAAAGATAAATTAACATGTTAATATGTGCATAGAAAAAAGACTGAAAAAACCAATCAAAAGGCCAGAGAAAAATAAACCAAATATTAAAAGTAGATAATGGGATTATAGGTATTTTAAATTTTATTTATTTTCCAAATTATTTTCTAGAGTTATTATCAGAGAAAAAAAATCCCACCAAAAATACTGCTGATATCATAGTGTGTCCTGTAAATTAGGACTTTGAATTCTGCATTGCCTTAAGAATCCTTTTTTTCTCCCTTCTTCCTCCTTGCACTGTTTTTTATGGCCTTAAAAATGGATATTTACAAAGAATTTATTAAAACATTGTCACTCCCTGCTAGTCTCTCTTTAAATTCTTATCGAAAATGTGTTCTTACAGTATGTTTCATCCCCTGGATTCAAGATTTGGTGTTACGTAAATTATCGAGTGAATGATACTTACTAAATTTATTTTTTCTTTTGCTCTTTTAAGTAGCTAGCCCGTGTGATTTGTTAGGAAGGTTGGTTTTGCAGCAGTGAGCTGCTGACTTCTTTTTGTTGACTCAGAATGCTATATCTTCTGCTTGTTTTAAGGGTTTTAATTATGCAGATGATTATAATCCCTGTGTAATATAACTAGGCTGACCCATTAACATTTGTTGTGCATGTACGTGTTATGGAAAATCCACCTTTTTAAATTTAAAGAATTAATTTTGTTCCAAATGTAATTTTCATATTTTAAGTGCTCATTAATTCAGTGGGTTGTTTGTTCAGTTTCTGAGCTTGGATAGTTTTAGCATGTCTAATGAGAAACATGCATATTTTATTATAGTCATGAGGGAAAAACCCATTTAAAAACCTCAACAGTCACAGCTAAGTGACGTTAAATAAACTTAGTTCACAATCCGTTTCAGGTCTTGTAATTCAGTTTTGAGTCACAAGTTAGATAGATTTGCCACTTAATTCTGAGATCTTTACTCATTATTTTAGGAGCTATTGAAACTTTTCATTATGGAAAATGAAAATATATACAGTTACATAGAATAATATCATGACCCCTATGGACATATAACCAGTTTCAAAAATAACTCACTGCCCATCATATTTCAGCTCTCCGCCAAAGAGAATAACAAACTGAATTAATTTAAAGCAGATCTCAGACATTAGACCACTTCTTCATATTGGTTTCTAAACATTTAAAGGAGACTATCTGACCAAGCTCGGCTTAGATAATAACTATCTATCTGTGTTACATTGGACAATTCTCTTTCCTTGTATGGGCCTCAGTGCCTTAATCAATAAAAATAAAGAGTTATTAATCTTCTTTATTTTCCTTGTCCCTTGTAGCTCTAACTGTTTATAAAAATTATATAACTCATGACTAATACAGAACTGAAGTTTCTACAGGTTAAAATTTGTGAAAATAAATAGGGAAAAGTACCTAGTACCTAGTACCTTAGAAAAGTTAGATATTTCAAATGCCTCTATTCTCATTTACTGTATTAAAAATTATTTATACCAACAGTATTACAACAGTATTAATGCACTGTTACAGAAGAAAGTAGTTCACCCCTAAGTCCTCTCACTCCAGCAAAGAACTCCTGTTCTTGACCATATGCCTGTATAGTTCCTATATGGTAATAATTTGCTTAGATATTCTAATTTCTGATTAATTTCTACTGAAAAAGCGTATACATTTTTCATGTTGTTGCATAGTCCTTTTTATATTTATCACACTTAATAGTATTTTTTGGTCATTCCAGTTTTTCACTAGTACAAATAACTCTGCAGGGAACATCCTACATATAAATTTTGCCTTCCTTTTAATGTTTCCTAGGAAAAATTTCCAGAAGTGTTTGAACAATTTAATGTGCAGGTATTGCCATATTGTCCTCCAGAAGGTTTGTACCAGTTTACCTTCCACAAGGATTAATAGCAGCTATCAGTATCCTTAGTTTCTTCCCTTTACAGCAATTTCTCCTTTATATTTTCCATTTTTAAAAATCTCTCTGTGCCACTTTCTGGGTGTTAGCCCTGGATTCATCTTCTAATTCTATAATTCCTTTTTGAGCCATGTCTAATCAGCTGTTTGACCCAGACATTGCAATTTTTTTCAGTGGCTAACATTTGCTATGGTCACATGGCTAGTAAACGCGGGAGCTGGGAATTCAAAGAACTCCCGAGTCTGTGGTCTTTTCATTCTACTGAACTTCTGATTTGTTCTGGAAGCCTACCCATATGTTAATGGGCATTAGATCCATAATATAAAACCCATGAAAATTCATGGTAAGACTGGTGCTGGCTTTTGAGGGGATTCCAAAGATACTTTTTTTTTTTTTTAAAAAACAGTTGTTTTTTTTCTTTTTTTTTTTTAACGTATATA
This sequence comes from Physeter macrocephalus, assembly GCF_002837175.3. NCBI lineage: Eukaryota > Metazoa > Chordata > Mammalia > Artiodactyla > Physeteridae > Physeter > Physeter macrocephalus. The sequence goes on along the minus strand of NC_041227.1, from coordinate 14,762,960 downwards.
TGTATCTTTTCTTTTTCGAATTCTCTTCCCATTTAGGTTGTTACATAATATTGAGAAGAGTTCCCTGTGCTATACAGTAGGTCCTTGTTGGTTATCCATTTTAAATACAGCAGTGTGTACATGTCAAACAATTGTTTTTTATATATAAATTATTTATTATACCCAAGAGGATAGACATTATAACTGTTAATAATAATCATTAATGATTAGGCACTTAATATCTACCAGGTGCAGTGCTTAATCCTTTATAAGCATTTCATATATTTTAATCATTACAACCGTGATGTGTGGTGTTTTCACAGCCCGCCCCCAGCCTTTTACAGAAGCAGAAACTGAATTGCAAAAGAGACTAAGTAACTTGCTCATGATTACCTAGTGAGTAACAGAAGAGCCAAGACCTGAAGCCAAATACGTTTGATTTCAAAGCTCATGCTCTTAACCATTATATTATCCTGCTCCTCAGCAGAGCTCCTTTATTAAGTTGTTAAGGGACAGAACCAAGGCTCATGTTACAAGGGCATCTGATGGCAAGTCTCAGCTTGCCGTGTCCCTTTCTGGTTGTTTGAGTACCTAGCCTCGCTCTATGTCTGCCCAGGATTTCCAGACACAAAGGGCACAAGGTTTTCAAAGGGAACCTGCCTCTGATGATTTTGCTACATCTGAGGGAGTATGTTTTGGTTGTGTATATCTGAATCTACCATAAAGAATCAGATTGCAGTTGGAGGGAGGGTTAGAGTGGGGTGTGATTTGATTGCTTTATGAGAGACCCCAAGAACACCTGTCAGAACCATAGAGGTAAACCATTGCCCACACTACTTTGAAAACCCGTGTCTGGATAAAAATTTCAGTTTGGGGATTTTGGAAGGCTTCTTCTGTTTGTCTGTGTCACTGGGTTTTTTTGCATAAGGACCGTAGAAGAACTTTGCCCTCACTATTTGAAGGGCACATTCCTGAGGTGACTTGAGAGGTTCTGTGTCAGTGTCAGGGTCCTTGTACTTTCTCTGGGCCGGCAGAGGGAGCTCTGTAATAGGTTATGAGTTTAAATGGTGTTCCCACTTGTGTCCACAAATCCCCTTTCTATGGAAGGCTTCATTCTAGATCAAGACTGTTATTTATTTATATTTTAACATCTATTTTAAGTAACCACAGCAACACTAGGGCAATGTCTTTATTTTAGGTAGGAGATTGGATACCTCATACTTGGCAAAGTTCAAATAAGACTGAAGTCGGTTAGAACGTCTCAAAATAGTTTAAACTTTTCCTTTTTCTTCCCAGATTTCTCAGTAGACCTTAACCAGAACTGATGTTTTCTTTCTGCAGTGTGGTACCACGCATATAGTTTCGAACCTATCATCAGCTAAAATGGCCCTAACAAAGTAATTGAATACATTAAAAAAACTTAAAATTCTTGTGCAGAACTGACTTGGGAAAAGTTATTTTATGTATCAAAATAAACATTAACGATGACAGTTTATAGCTTTTCTTGTGTAGCCTCTTTAGTTTTCGTTTAATTTATTTCCATGTTGACTATACAAGTCTGATGCTTACTTTGGGAGTAGCCTTTGCCCTTTTCCTTTTCTTTTTCTTTCTTTTTTTGTTATTGGTTTGCAGTGGTTCTTTATATGTTGGGTACTAATTTTTTGTTAGTTATGTGCATTGTAAATATTTTTCCCAGCATGTGACTTGCGCTTTTAATTTTTCAGGATATTTTCTTAGAAAGCAACATTTGTTTTCATGAAGTCACATTCATCTGAATTTTCTTATACCATATGTTTTTTGTGCCTTAGAAGTTAAGAATTCTTAATAATAAATTTAAAAAATTTTTGTTTTATATTGGAGTATAGTTGACTTACAATGTTGTGTTAGTTTCAGGTGTACAGCAAAGTGATTCAGTTATACATATACATATATCTATTCTTTTTCAGATTCTTTTCCCGTATAGATTATTACAGAATATTGAGTAGAGTTCCCTGTGCTATACAGTAGGTTCTTGTTGATTATTTTATGTATAGTAGTATGTATATGTTAATCCCAAACGCCTAATTTATCCTTCCTCCCTACCTTTTCCCTTTGGTAACCAAGAAATTCTTAATAATATTGTAATAACTTTGTATGGTGATAGATATTTACTAGACTTATTGTGGTGATCATTTCATAATGTATGCAAATGTCAAATTATTATGTAATACACCTGAAGCTAACATAATATTGTATGTTGACAATATTTCGATTAAAAAAAGAAATTCTTTCCTACCCAAATGTTTTAGAAACAGTCTCCTATTTTTTTTTTCTAAAGGTTATAAAGTTTTACTGTTCACATTTAGGACTTTATTTAATATATCAGGAATTTTTTTTCAGTTTACAGTATGCACTATAGTCATCTAATTTTATTCCTTCCATCTGAAAGACTTGCTTTCTCCCTCCATTCAGATTTTTGGTCCTGTTACCTTCTCAGGCCTTCCTTGACCATCTATCAAAAATAAATTCCCCTTCCCCTTTTTATTTTTCTTTCAATAGATTACTCTTGAAATTTATATCATTATTCTTCCATGTAAATTTTAGCATTGGGGGCTTCCCTGGTGGCTCAGTGGTTAAGAATCTGCCTGCCAATGCAGGGGACACGGGTTCAAGCTCGGTCTGGGAAGATCCCACATGCCGCGGAGCAACTAAGCCCGTGAGCCACAACTACTGAGCCCGTGTGCCACAACTACTGAAGCCCACGTGCCTAGAGCCCGTGCTCCACAACAAGAGAAGCCACTGCAATGAGAAGCCAGTGCACCACAACCAAGAGTAGCCCCCACTCGATGAAACTAGGGAAAGCCCGTGTGCAGCAACGAAGACCCAATGCAGCCAAAAATAAATAAAAATAAATAAATTTATAAATTTTAGCATCGGTGTATGAAATTTTGTAAAATACCACTGGGATTTTGACTGAATTGCATTGAATACACAGATTAATTAGGCAGAATTGCCATTTTTATGATGTTAATTCTTTCTATTCATGAACATGGTTTATCTTTCCATCTGTTTGGCTTATATCTTCTTTTTGTAGATAACTTTATAATTATATCTATAAAGATGTTTTAGATCTTTTGTTAAATTAATTTTTATGGATTTTTTTTGTTCTAATAGGTTTTCTGGAGTTTTTTTTTTTATGAAGACAGTCTAATTGTGAATTAGTTTTTCCTTTTGATCTTTATACTTATATATTTTTCTATCTTACTAAGACCTGCAATAATAGAGGTGGTAGTGGGCATTCTTGTCTTATTCCTATCTTAAAGAAAATTCTTTGGGCTTCCCTGGTGGCGCAGTGATTGAGAGTCCACCTGCCGATGCAGGGGACACGGGTTCGTCCCCCGGGCCTGCGCGTCCGGAGCCTGTGCTCTGCAACGGGAGAGGCCACAGCAGTGAGAGGCCCGCGTACCGCAAAAAAAAAAAAAAAGAAAAAAAAAAGAAAATTCTTCTAATAATTTACCATCAAGTTTGATTTTGTAGTAGGTTTGGTGTAGGTACCCATTATCAGGTCTATTTCTAGTTTAAGAGATTTCTTTTCTAATCAAAATTGTTAAATTATATTCTTTGATTTTGAGTTGAACACTTAGCTGTTTAATTTTCTTGCTTACTAATGTATTCAGGTAACATTGTAATTTTTTCTCTAAGTTCAGTTTTTGCTGCATCCCATAAGTTTCATATGTGGCACATTGTAAATACTTTTTCCCAGCTTGTGATGCTTTGTGCTTATTACATATTTCTTTTTTAACCCATGAATTATTCAGAAGTGCTTTTTAAAAACCAAATTGTATGAAGTTTTTTAACTGCTTATTTAAAATTTTCAATTTCAGAGAATTGTGGCTAAAGAACACAGTCTGTGTGATACCAGTTTGGGTTTTTTTTTAAGATTTTTTGATGTGGACCATTTTAAAAGTCTTTATTGAATTTGTTACACTATTGCTTCTGTTTTATGTTTTGGTTTTTTGGCTGCCAGGCATGTGGGATCTTAGCTCCCCAACCAGGGATCAAACCCGCACCCCCTGCATTGGAAGGTGAAGTCTTAACCACTGGACTGCCAGGGAAGTCCCCAATATCAGTTTTTTGATGTTTTCTTGCGACATTTGTGGCCTAATATGTCAGTAATTTTTCTTAAGTGTTGTTTGTGTGCCTTAGAAAGAATGTGTGTTTTCTAATTGTTTGTAGGAATCTATATATATATATACAGTAGATTTAGCTTGTTAATTGTCTTCAAATATAGCTATTCCCCACTAATTTTGGTACAGGATCTTTTGGTTTCTAAGGGAGATATGTTAAAATTGTTACTCTGTGGTTGTGATTTGTCAATTTTTGTTAATTTTGAGATTTATATTTTGGGGAGGAGGACTTTTATATTTTGAGGTTGCATTGTCTGATGCATATAGATTTAGAATTGTTAACTCTTCCTGGGAATTGTTCCTTTTATATTTGACTTTCACACCTTCCCTGAGATATGGGTCCGCTCGTTATGAGCTTCCTGCTATACAGAATGAGGAAGTTCAAGTTAAAAGTTCAGCGTCTTGTCTAAAGTCACCCTAGATGACAAACCTTTGACTTCTAGTCCTCATTGCTACTGTGGTACAGGGCTTCTTGTTAAATACTGTGAAAAGCCTGCCTTTCTTGTCTTTTGACACCTATTTCTAGGATCTTCAAACCTAAGGCTTTTGTGATGTTGGTGTTTGGATTATCAAGACTCATAGCTGCGATAATAAACAGACAAAGTTTTATAGCTAGGTAGATTGATTGACTGAAGTATGATAATGCAAATGTGATAAAATGTTAACATTTGAGGAATCTGGGTGAAGGTTATCTGGATAGTCTTTGTAACATTGGAAGGTTTTGTATATCTGATATGTCAACATAAAACATTACATGATTTTTAATTCATGATTTTCAGGTTTTAGAAATAAACCTCAAGAGGCTAACTTGGGATAGTTCATAAATTTGAAAGAGTTTTACTTAAGAGTTTCCTAATAAAATAGTATCTTGAGGTTGTTCGTTTTTACTGATTCAGCTATTATATGTCATTAATACTGATGGAAATTTGTGCTTTAGAAAACCAAGCACATCACACAGGTTTATGAAAATGTTAATTTTTTAAATTAACAATCCTTTTATTGAAAAAAATTATATTGTGTCCATTTTTTAAATTGAGGTATAGGTATTTTATAATGTGTTTCAAGTATACAGCAAAGTGATTCAGTTATATTAATAATTAATAATGTCATTCAAAGTAATATATTGGACACTGAATATCATAAGTAGTGCTGTGAAAATAATGAAATTTTGTACATATTGCCATCCGTGTATTTTATATTAAATTATATGTGGAGTTTTTTTTTGGTGTGTCTTAATATGCAGAAAAATTGTTTCACCATTTCATTATCAAGCGAACTTTTTCTTTAAAGGAAGAGAATTTCTCCTGTTTTAGTTGATCATTATCAAATAAAATATTTAGGAGCAAAAATGAGAACTTCTATACTATAAGTAGAGAAAGAATCCAAGTTTTCAAAACATATTAAAAATATGTTGTCAAATAAACTACATTATTATACTTTAATAATACTTTAAATATAAAGTGTCTTTGAAAACAACAAAAAAAGTTCTTTTTTCAGAGGCAGAGATAACAAAAAAATCTGGAGCAACTGATCCCGAATTGCATAAATTTGTAGTTTAGCAGTTAAATGCTTTTGCCCCAAATGAGGAAATGACAAGCCAAAGGATGGCCACTTAAAATATGTAACTCATCTACTAAAGATTTGACAGGCAACAGTTCTCCCTTCCAAGACTCATTGGCTACAATATGGTTTTCTTGTCCTCACTGCCTTCCCAAGAGATACATGGCAGCCAGTTCCCCCTCCTTATCTCCAGGCTTATTAGGCCACCGGGGATGCAGAACTTGGACCACTGAATTGAAAGATTGTTTCCACTGACTCAAGCCTTTTAAATTAGACTCAGTGAACTAAAGGGAGTGAGTGAATGATTTCTATTTCAAACTTAAATTTCTAATTGTATTCTAATGAGTCTCTTTGAAATAGAATCTTAAAGCATCGAGGCATAATTAAGTTAGAGCAACTCAGAACCATGTTTTGGGTAAACTGCTGTGATAGTATTATGTGGTAAAAACGTTAAGTATTTATAGCTTCCCAGAAAGTCCTAGGTCTCACGAAGCCACCTGTTGTTGCTGTGAGTTTCCTCATGTTAAAACCAAAGTCCAGGATCTTGTTAAAATGATTTTATTTCAACACCGTAGGTCAGATGCTAATTTCAGAGCTGTGTAAGATGGAAATTCTTGACTCACAGCCTATCTTCTTTCCACCTGCAGTTTTTTGAAGGGGATTGTTAAAACAGTGACTCCCTGTGTGTTCTCTATCTCATTCTTTCTGACTCAGATTATAACATTTGCAAGGACAGTTACTAGGACATAAAGTACTACAGGTATTTTAACGCTTCTTTTACTACAATAACCTTACTATCTGATTTCAGATCCCCTCAGGATGTTTAAAACTATCATCAGAGAATATTAAGTGTCCATGTATCTTTGCCACTCACCGTCAGCATCATATGAGAATTTCAGATAGCATTAGCGTGCTTATACGTACCAAAGTTAAAACTTAAAACGTAGTTTGGGGGCTTCCCTGGTGGCGCAGTGGTTGCGCGTCCGCCTGCCGATGCAGGGGAACCGGGTTCGCGACCCGGTCTGGGAGGATCCCACATGCCGCGGAGCGGCTGGGCCCGTGAGCCGTGGCCGCTGAGCCTGCGCGTCCGGAGCCTGTGCTCCG
>NC_041227.1:14749797-14752498 GCF_002837175.3 Physeter macrocephalus | reverse complement strand
GCCTGTGCTCCGCAACGGGAGAGGCCACAACAGAGGAAGGCCCGCATACCACCAAAAAAAAAAAAAAAAAAAAAAAAACAAAAAAAAACGTAGTTTGGTTAGAAACATATCTCTCAATAAGGGTAGGAGAAGGAAAAAGGAGTAGCGGAAAGAACATTAATTTTTGGAATCAGAGTCTTTGATTTGAAACTTGGCTCAGAATTTTATAAACTTTGTCAGCTTTGACAAGCTATTTCCTTTTTTGAGCCTCAGTTTCCTATCCTGAAAAAGTGAAGCATAAAAGTTCCTATTTTGTCAGGTTAAGATGATAGGAGATAGATATGGAAAACGCTTAGCATAGAAATGCTTAAAAATGGTAAGTAGTATAGTAAGTATATAGTAAGTAATGGGTCTTTTTGTGTATGACAGTGGTTTTTTTCATTGGACCTAAAAATTCCTTCAACCTGAGCTACTTTTCTACATCCTAACTCCTTTTCTCTTGCTAGACATGTTTTTTACTTTTTTTTAGTTTGTACCCTTGGTATTAACGGTGTTTTGTAAGTGCCACTTCTGTGTCTAAGCACTGGCATGAAGATGGTTGATCCAAAGGAAGGTCACTTGTCAGTTTCAGTAATGTTTTTAAAATGTGCTAAGGAGAGAGAGAGAGATTGATTCAAATTCCTTGGTAACAGGATAACATGTTTTGAGAATCTGTTAAGCAATAGCTCAAAATATAAGATGGTAGATTATAAAGAAGGCTAGACTTTGAATCTACGTGAGCCTTCCTTTGTGAAGTTTCAAACTGTTATCTTAACACTGTGAAATTTATTACTGACTGGATTTTTTTTTCCATCCCTGAAAGAGAATCAGTGGGGTTCACTGTGCGTTTATCAGAATCTCCCTCTAGGGTGGGATTTACAGCAGAAGAGCAGAGATCTTGGTCCTCAGACTTTTCTCACAGTTGCACAGATAATTCGAGGTCATCCTGCCAGAGTGGAGGCTAAATCCTAATTGTTTGTGCAGTTTTTCTAATTATGTCCAGATGCTGGGCTCACTTTTATCTTTGGAAACCGTTAACATTCTTGATTCTTTTGGGATAAGCCAAAAAGTACAGACACGTGGTGCCTGAAAATTCATTCAAACCACCTGCCAGACCACATGTTAGGATATGAAAGTACCAGATCTCAGTGTGACATGGCTGAAAGCCTCAAGGCCTGTATTTTGAGGAAGATAAGGTGCTGCTCCATTAGAGTTAAATTGGTAAAAGGAGAGCCAAGAATAGCCATGGGGGAAATCTATTTTCCAAAAGAGAGCAGTAGCATGGTAGTAATGAAGAATAAAGGAAAAAGTCCAAAAGATATACTTTGGCTCTTATGCCTAAGAAGTAGATAAATCAGTTTTGATCAGTTAGGGGAATATATTTTTCTGGTGCTCTAAGCTGTTCTGACCTGCTTACTCTTGCTCAGCAAGAAAATGGAGATACATTTTGATAAATTTAAATGAGTCCCAAAGAAAAAGTAGATGATTCTCTTAAGTGTTTATGCTCTAAGAAAATATCAGCTTGGAACCAGTATTTGTTAAAAATAAATATTTAATACCCACCAAAAAGTATTTATTAGGTAGTCACTATGTGTCGTTACTGTGTAGTGTACAAAAACCAAATGACATGTTTACTGCTGACCAGGAATTTTTAGGTTAAAAGGGGAAGATGACATTTGTCATTATCTAATATGTATGGAATGCCTACTTTACTATTACCGTTCTTTCTAATTCCTTACATGCCTGGAACATTACTTCGGGTGCCTCAGATAGTGGTATTTGATGTTGACATAACTTAGTTGAGGAGATAGGGCCTCTACATATAAAGGTAGTAATATAATAATAAGACAAATGCTGGGTAAGTGGTTCAGAAAAATGTTGAAGGATTTGGGAGAACTTAGATATACAGAAAGGCTGGGGACGATATTCCAGGCAGGTGCAGAGTCAGAAAGGAGGGGATATATGTTGAACATTCAGTTTGGCCGAAGTGGGTGTTGACCAGATATTGGAGGACCTTGAATGCCAAAGTAAGAAGTTTGAACTTGACTTTGTTGGTAATAGGGTAATATAAAGACATTTTGATCAGAAAAGTGGTATAACAAAGTGGTTTTTGAGGACAGTCGGTTGGATGATATGGAGTTTGAAAAGACTGGAAACAGTGAGACCAATTAGGAAATTGCTGCAATAACCAAGGTATGGATCATTCTCACCAGTGAACCTTTTGTATGTATCTTTTTAGATGTGCTGCCTGTATTGCTCTAGTTAGTAACCCCTTGAAATCTGGATTTAGATCTCTTCGAATAGACATATGGTAGCACACTAGACTTAAAGATCCAGAGCTTCATTGCCCAGAAGTCAAGTCAGTTTACACAGAGGCAATTACCAAAACTGGTTCCTGGAAGAGTTATTCAAAAGTTAGACTCTGAGGAACCTTATAACTTACGGTTCTGGCAATTCTTAGTGGTTTCAAAGAACATTCAAAGGAATATTTATGGCCACATACAGAAACTTGGATAGTAACTTGTGTAATTAAATGAATTAATACACGTAAAGCACTTAGATGCCCAGTCACAAAACCAAAACCAAAACCCACAAAAAACACAATAAATGTTAGATTAAAAAACAAAACAGGGGCTTCCCTGGTGGCGCAGTGGTTGAGAGTCCGCCTGCCGATGCAGGGGAC
>NC_041227.1:14733973-14749700 GCF_002837175.3 Physeter macrocephalus | reverse complement strand
GTGGGCCTGCGCGACCGGAGCCTGTGCTCCGCAACGGGAGAGGCCACAACAGTGAGAGGCCCGCGTACCGCAAAAAAAAAAAAAAAAAAAACCAAACAACCTTATGATAAGGCATATTATTCCAGCCAGAAGAAAACATGTGAGAGTTTATTTGAGTTGTTTTCTTGCAAGTATTCATGCTTGAAACAGAGAAGAAAATGTAGGCTTTTCCGAGTTCTCTACTTTGAACAGGTAGAAAAGAGTTATTGTAGAAATTAAGGAAAGAGTAGGTTGACCATTGTGGTTTACTTGGTGACCGTCTTGAAAATGAACATTTTAAATGGAAAGGCATAAAGTTTAATGTCCAGTAGTTGGTCATTCCAAAGGAAAAGATGGGCCTTAGTCTTTGATCAAGCTCCTGGCCAATTATGACCACCTTGGCATTGTGTTAGAGTTCATGTGAATCCAGAAATAAATAGTAGAGAAAAGGGATCTTTCTGGTTTTTTAAAAATATTTATTGATATATAATTCACTCATTTAAAGCATACAATTCAGTGGTTTTTAGTGTATTTACGGAGTTATGCAACCATCACCACAGTCTAATTTTTTTAAATTTATTTTTAATTGAGATATAATTCCCATATAAATTTCACCATTTTAAGGTACAGTTCTGTGGTTTTTAAAAATATATTAGCAGGGTTGTGCAATCATAACCACTGTCAGATTCCAGACATTTTCATCATCCCTCAAAGAAACCACAATCCTGTTAGCAGTCACTTCTCATTACCCTTTCCTCCATCCCCAGGCAGCCATTAACATACTTTCTGTCTCTAAGGATTTGCCTATTCTGAACGTTTTATATAAATGGAATCATATAAAATGTGGTCTTTGTATTTGGCTTCTTTCACTTAGTTTAATGTTTTCAAGGTTCATCAGTGTTACAGCATATATCAGTACTTCATTTCTTTTTATGGCTGAATAATATTCCATTGTAAGGATATACCCGATTTGTTTACAATCTAGTTTTAGAACTTTTTTAAAAAATTGTTTATTTATTTATTTATTTGACCGCGCCAGGTCTTAGTCGCAGCACACGGGATCTTCCTTGCGGTGCATGGGTTTCTCTCTAGTAGTGGCATGTGGGCTCAGTAATTGTGACATGCGGGCTCTCTAGTTGTGGCGTACGGGCTCTAGAGTGCACGGGCTCAGCAATTGTTGTGTGCGGGCTTAGTTGCCCCACGGCATGTGGGATCTTAGTTCCCCGACCAGGGATTGAACCCACGTCCCCTGCATTGGAAGCCGTATTCTTAACCACTGGACCACCAGGGAAGTCCCACATAGCATTTTTCAAAGAAAAATAAATATAAGATACAGTTGCTTATGAATTTGCCCCTTTGTGGACTTTGACAGATTGTCCACTTAGCTTGCCAGATGCTGCTTACAAAGAAGAACGGGCCAGTCATAGTATAGGAATTCAATGCATTCCCTGCATCAGATAAAAGAATCAGAGCAAGACATGGCTGTTTTCAAAGTTCGACTTTTCTGCTGAGTTCATTCTCCCAACGGCTTCAGGTTTCTGGTATTATCATTCAGTGGAACGTCTTCATTTCCTGGGATATGTCTGAAAAAAAAATACCCTGGCTCACATTGAAACAGAAAGCCCACCAGCCAGCAGAAGCCCTGGGGACAGCATTGCCTTTAGTCAGCTGGGAATGATTCTCTCACACTTTTCAGCACCCCTTGATGGTCTCGCTCAGGAGTGCCGAAAGAAGAGTCCAGGGATAAAGTTACTGGGAAAATTCCATTCCCCTGGTCTTTCTATGCTCAACCTAATGGCAGTTCGGATATGTCAAGAATTCTCATTTTGATTTTAGAGAATTTGCAATATGAAAGGCAGCTCGCCAGCCTTAAAGCCTGATGATCAGGGTTCAGATCCTATCCTTGTATAACCGTAGGCAAATTTCTCATCTAGAAAGTGGAAATAATAGTACATACCTCAAAAGATGGGAGGATGAAACGAAATGGTACATTGTGTAGCACTTGGTAAGTGCCAACAAGCACAGATCCTCCTCCCTCCTACTTTATTTACATGGTGTTCATGAAGTGTTAATGGCAACATCCTGTGGAAGCATCTGGTAGAAAACCTGAAACTTAGAAAGTATTCAGTCAATGTTAGTTGAATTTGAAACCTGAGTTCCTAAAGACTGGAACCCTTTTTGTAGATATAGATTGGTGTGTGTGGGTGTGATGGAGAGAGATTGAGACAGATCTCAGATACTGTATCAGTTAGTTTTTGCTGTGTAGCAAACCACCTCAAAACCTAGTGGTCACGGACTTCCTTGGTGGCACAATGGTTAGGAATCCGCCTGCCAACGCAGGGGACACGGGTTCGAGCCCTGCTCCAGGAAGTGGAGCGACTAAACCTGTGCGCCACAGCTACTGAGCCTGCGCTCTAGAGCCCGCGAGCCACAACTACTGAGCCTGCACGCCACAACTGCTGAAGCCCGCGCGCCTAGAGCCCATGCTCTGCAACAAGAGAAGCCACCGCAATGAGAAGCTTGTGCACAGCAACAAAGACCCAAAACAGCCAAAAATAAATAAATAAGTAAATTAAAAAAAAAACAAAACTAGTGGTCAGCTGGGGCTGGCTGACTCCTGTAGGCCTCAGCTAAGACCACCTGGTCAAGGCCTCTCTCTACATAGTATTCCGCCATCTAGCATGCCCACTAGGTTTATTTACATGGTAATAGGATATGCAAGCACTTTTCAAGTCCCTGCTTGCAATAAATTTGCTATTGCAGTGGCCATAGCAAGTCACACGGCCAGGCCTAGAGTCATTGTGGGAGGGCACTAGTAAAGGGCGAGGATACCAAGGGTACTTGGAGGTAATTATAGAGGCCGTTTTTGCAAACATGCTATTGTAGATACTAATTGTGATAGTAATGCAGATCTGTTTACTGAAAATTATTATCAGTCTATAAAGTCAAACTGTGAACAGGTGCTCTAATTAATTATAGTGTTATTAAGAAAATGTAGGTCACAATAGAAGTGCTATTTCCTCCAATAAACTAAGTACAGTGGTGAAGCACCCTCACATATAAGGAATCATTGTGGTGTAAACAATTAACTCCTGGAATCACTAAATACAGGGATCAAAAATACACCTGTTTTTGAATGCATGTTGTTTCTTGCCAGTTGAGGTGTCTTCCCCTATCAGTTGATTCATTCATTTCTTCAGCTTTAGTTATATAAAACATTTTAATAACCTACATCTATTGATGATATTTTTATTACAGTTTTGGGCCAAGGAGAATTTAGTCACCTCTTCCATCTACTTTTAAAAAGCCCCCCAAACACCACTAACAACAACAAAAAGAAACTCAAAGAATCAGAGACAGTCTTGTCACAAATATTTGTTGAGTAGGTCTGGTCTTTGGTTTATGTCCACACACATCTAATTTGTGGCATATTTTAGATTAGAGACGATCAAGTGTCATCATCCCTCTGGAGTAAGAATTCCTTTTGAATGTTTATCAGTACCTAGGCAGAAATATGTTGTCATAAGCCACTGTCAAGTGATAGTATCATGGAACTTTCACAACTGCAGTGGGACACTAGAAATAATATGGTCCATGGCTTCTTTTTTAGATTGGAACCTATGGTTTAATCAAGATCGTATAGTCAGGACCAGAATCTAGATCTTTGAACCCGAGGTTAGGGATTTTTGTAGTGTATTGTGCTGCCTCCAAAATCAATTTTAGCTATTCTGTAATCCTGTACACGTAACCATTTAACTAATCATTTCACTATAATTAAGTTTCTTGTATGTGTGTCCATTTTACTCCTGGGTTATACCTGAATGTGTGATTAGATTAAAAACTTCTCTTATTACGAAATTCACTATAGTTTTGGGAACATTGATTTCTAATAAATATTAGGTATAATCAGGTCCCTGATATTGATATCAAAAGGTGAAAGGAAAGGCATTTTAGATAGAGTTTCTTATTTGTGACGCTTAGTTGTTGAAAGGGACAAAGAATATTAGGTATTTTAACTCCAAAAATATTAGAGATCTTTAAGTGAGTTGCAAAGGGCTATTGTTATCAAATATAGAGGACTTCAAATATGTAGAAGGCAAATGTTCTCATTTTCTCATCTAAACAGTGATAGAAACTAGACAAACAATTATACTCTAGCTTAAGAGATGTTTCTTTGATCTTTATGACATAGTTTAGATTTAGACCATAGAAATGTTATTGTTAGTGTTTCATCTCTGGTTTAAAGACTTAAATTTCTAAAATCCACCACTGAGGCATCATAGAAGTATATTGTACCAATTATACAATTTTTATTGTTGGATATGATGTTTTTTAAAAAAATTATGTCTTTATGATTTTTGTAACAGTTCCACAGAAGAACATATTTTAAATTACCTGTTATTTCTCTCCAGAAGTTACCATTTTTATTGATGAACACATTTCAGTCATTTCTTTGTGCATTTGTAGAGAAGGCTGTGTAAACAGACATGAAATGACAGAAGTAATGAGGAGAGATTGTTGCATGATATATACAACTTACCCTCAAATTTTGTGTGTATCTTCAAAAAAAGGAGATATTCTGTTTTGTGTTTATTTCCTAAGAAAGAGCATAAAGTTGTCCCTTGGTATAGGTGGGGGATTGTTTCCAGGACCCACCACGGGTACCAAAATCCACAGATACTTGCAGATGCTTAAGTCCCTTATATGAAGCAGTGTAGTATTTGCATATAACCTTCACATATCTTTCTGTATACTTTATTTTTTTTTTATTTATTATTATTATATATTTTTTTTGTGGTAAGCGGGCCTCCCTCTGCTGCGGCCTCTCCCGTTGCGGAGCACAGACTCCGGACGCGCAGGCTCAGCGGCCATGGCTCACGGGCCCAGCCGCTCCGCGGCATGTGGGATCTTCCCGGACCGGGGCGCGAACCCGGTTCCCCTGCATCGGCAGGCGGACGCGCAACCACTGCGCCACCAGGGAAGCCCTCTTTCTGTATACTTTAAATCATCTCTAGATTACTTATAATACCTAATACAATGTAAATGTTATGTAAATAGTTGTAAATATAATGTAAATGACATGTAAATAGTTGCTGGCTTGGAGCAAATTCTAGTTTTGCTTTTTGGAACTTTCTGGATTTTTTTTTTTTTAATGTTTTCGAGTCCTGGTTGGTTGAATCCACAGATGCGGAACCTGCAGATACAGAGGCAACTGTACCCTCTTTTATTACCACAATACAGTTGTCAGGTGGTGATTTTTCTAAAGAAGGGCTTTTCCCTTCTCTCCTAACCCCCTTCACTTTTAGATTATTACTCTGAGCTCATGGACTCTTTTTATTCCGTGTTTTTTGTTTTGTTTTGTTTTTGATGCTCAGTGTCCCAAAATTTACCGGTGGGAGCCTCTCAAGGTGGCTTCTGTGTCCTGTTGATATGTCCGTATCAGTTTGTGAGTACTTGTTTTTTTTGGCACAAAAAGATGTTCCAGGCTCACTTTGTACTTTTCCTGCCCTAGACCTGGAATCAGCTGTTTCTCTTAAGAAGGCTTATTAGCTCCTTGTGGTGGGGAATGGTATTTGGAAGCCAAAATCTGCATGCTAGGTGTGCTCATTGCTAATGGGATAGCCATTGCTTCAAGACCTTTTAATAAAGAAAGCTCAGCAAAAATTTTTTTAATAAATCATGAGTTCATGTTAATACCTCGGTTTAAATTCAACACACCAGCATTTTTTGTACCTTCTTCAGTTTCATATTTTGATAATTAAATATTGCCAGATCCCCTTCATAGGGCTTATACTACTTTGCATCCAAATTCAGCAACGTATGAGAGTGACTGTGTTGCTACATCCTTACCAGCAGATAGGGTATTATCAAGCTTTTGACTTTTGCCAAATTGAAATGTAAGAAATCGCATCTCCAAATAATTTTTATTTGAATTTCTCTCATGAGTGAACCTACACGTTTTTTTCATGTTTAAGGACTAATTGGGTATCTTTGTGTGTATACTATCTTTAGCCCATATTTCTACCTTTTTTGGGTCTTCTTTTTCTTAATTTTTGGAATTCTTTATTTATTTGGGAGCTTGTCTTCCTAAGATATAAAGAATTCTAAAATTTATCTTTAAAAGAAAATTCTTTTAAAACCTTCATGGTTACTTGTTGCCAATATCTTCTTCGAGTTCGTCATTTGTCTTTCATCTTGGCTTATAGCGAATGTGTGCTTAATTTTTATTTTTAAATTTATTTTATTTTTGGCCGTGCGTCAGGTCTTAGTTGCGGCAGATGGGATCTTCGTTGAGGCATGCATGATCTTCCGTTGCGGTGTGCAGGCTTCTCTCTAGTTGTGGCGCACAGGCTTAGTTGCCCTGCGGCATGTGGGATCTTAGTTCCCCGACCACGGTTCGAACCCGCATCCCCTGCATTGGAAGGTGGATTCTTAACCACTGGACTACCAGGGAAGTCCCTATTTGTACTTATTAATTTTTAAAAATCTGTGATATTTCCTTCACACAAAGAAAACATCCTTTTTTTTTTTTTTAATTGCATCTGGGTTTTTGTCATGGTATGTTAGAAAGCCTTTTTCCTTTCAGGTTTTAAATGCATTGCATTCACACATGTTTTCTTCTAGTACTTATGGTTTCCATTTTTACAATTAGAGCTCTTATCCATTTGGAGTTTTCCTGGTTGAAGGTATGAGGTGTGGATACAATTTAATCTTTTTCCAAACAGCTATCCAGTTGTTTGGATATCCATTTGGGCTTTCTACCTTGTTTCTAGACTTTCTATTCTCTTCAGCTGGTCTGAACCTAGTATCTGGTCCGGATTTGTTTTTTGGCTGCACCGTGTGGCATCTTAGTTCCCCAACCAGGGATCGAACCCACACCCCCTGCACTGGGAGCGTGAAGTCTTAACCACTGGACTGCCAGGGAAGTCGCAGAATATTTTGTATAAAAGTACACTGCATACTGCGTATTTCAGCCACCTATAGCACTGTCACAGTTGCTCGGCTCAGGAGGCCCTCTAAACACCCCTTCTGATGTGTAGGATTATGGGCAGGCTTGCTGCAGAGTTGTCTCCGAGCCAACCTTCTCCTCTGGTGGTCCCAGAGGAAGGCACTGATCAAAAGGACTTTCCATCCGAACTTGTCAGGAAATCCAAAACACCCCCATTTTTACAAGTTTTTTGTTGCATTTCCTTCAGAACTGTATTATGAAATAATACCTTAAATTTAATTTAAAAAGTAAGCAAAATAAGCGTGAAAAGCACTTAACATCATACCTAGAACAGACAAAACAAAACAGACATTCAGCACATAATTGTTGACTGGTCCTAGCAAATATTGTGTTTGATCCCTAATAAATGAGGGGGCAACAGTGAAGTAAGCTATTGGCAGCATCTGGAAGTGGGCAAATCTGGGATTGGCTGCTGTTGAACTTGGCAGTGGTGATGGTGAGTAAGATGACAAATATCTGAGAGGCAGTCAGGGCGCTGGCTCGAAACTGGGACTAGGCAGATGTCAAGAGATAAGATTGCATGGAACAAGGGTTCTTGGAGAGGAAACACTTGCTGTTCTTTATCTTCTGGACCCCTACCCATTCACTTCTTAAGGCTCTGAACCTTCTGGTCTTTTTTTCTGGTTACTGGGGGAAAAGGCAGTATAAATCCACATGTTCATGCAAAGTACTGAAAAAAAACTTCTGTACTTCCCAGTGTTAGACTACCGTGAAATAGGTGCATTCAGCTAACTAGGTTTTTAAGTCATGCCAGGTAAAGTTATTCTTTCTGTGATTGTTACTAGTTCTAACTAGTAACTGCTGTATTCTGCTCTCACATGGTAACTGCTGTTACATAACTACTGATTCTGCTCTGCTATGTAGCTACCCTGTTATGTGACTGCTAACCCTAAGCCCTTCTACCAGTCTTCCCTGACCACCCATCTTGCAAGATTTCTTCATCTCCTGGGCACATGTAACTCTTACAATCAGTTCTATCTATTTAATATTTATCCTATACTGTCTTCTTTTAAAGAATATTTAAAAGAATTAAATAAAATCACCTATCATCCTACGATCAGAGACAAATCCTGTTAACATTTTGGTATATTTTTTTTCTAGTCTTTTTTTTCTCCTATGTGTATGGTTTTACGGAGTTGAGATTGTACTGTATATATAATATCTTATTTTTTCTCCTTAACTTTATCATAAACCATTTGTAAATAGTATTTTTAAAGTTATATAATATTTCATGGAGTGGGTTGTGATTTACTTAGATTTTCTTTTTCATGCCTGTTTTTCTCATTAGTCAAATTAGATCATGATTTCGCCAAGGGAAATCAATCACTATGATATCATCCCCCCTTCCTGACTCTAATGCCTGTAGAGCATATTATATATGTAGATGATTAATAAATATTTTGGCTTGCTTCTCTGTTTTCGGTCTAAATGTTGTAGGAACTCTTTGCTATAGGGGATCCAAAAAGTATTACTTGTAGCTGATGTAGAGTTATCGCATCTCCAAGTCTTCCCATTTAGAAAAAGGGACCCTGGGGGGGCTATGAATCCTCTGAAATGCTATGAAAAGTATTTTGAGTGAGCATTTGTGCTTTTTCCTATAGTTTTCACTAGAATCTTGAAGGACTCTTTATCTAACAAAAAGCCACTGATTCCATGACCTTAGCCCATCTGGAGACAGATCCATTTACTAAACTTATCTGAAACCTGAGATACTATATTTCACCTTTTGTTTTTCTTGGTTTTCAGGAAGGGATGAGACCATGCAGCCTGCAAGACCATCTTTCCTTGAATACTTTGAACAAAAAGAAAAGGAAAATCAAATCAACAGCTTTGGCAAGAGTGTCCCTGGCCCACTGAAGAACTCTTCAGATTGGAAAGTTCCACAGGATGGAGACTATGAGTTCGTAAGTAGACTTGGAAGCAGATGGTCATGTCTGCGGGGGGAGGTTGTTTGCAATATCACACATCCAATTCTGTCATTTCACTGAAAGTGCAAAGTGCTTGAGCATTTTATTGTGCAGCTTACAGTTCCTCTAAATGCGCCTGGCGGCAGCTCCTGGGCTATGAGCCTCAGGAGTCTGAGACAACATTTTGACTGACGTTTGAGCTGTCCCGAGGGCCCCCAGTTAATTAGTGGCATCTTTTTTGCTTTAATAATTATTTATTCACTTGCCATTTTTCCTTTTGTTGAGTTTGAATTTGTTAATGGTAAAAGAAATGTTTAGTCGTCCAGTGAAGATGCACTGTCTTTACTAGTTTATCTGGGATTGTGATTTTATATTTAAGAATTAGACTGGAGGGAAGATAGTGCTCTTTTGTAGTGTCTTTGTTGTTTGGCTAACCATTATCCTAATTTCGGTCTCTCTGAGAGGATTATTCTGAATTTTGTCCGAGGCTGAATATTAAATAATTCCAAAGTTTCATAGGAAAAACAGGGTGTGTATTTCCTCTTTCTGCTGTGGAACATTCTCCCTCAACCACAGACACTTGTTAATGTTCACAGAGATTTAATGTGTAGAGGCAGTAAAAAAAAATGTGCAAAAAAAAAAATAAGCGAAGGAGTCTACACTCCTTTTCTAGAAAAGGATTTTCTCTTTAGGAGTATTTAATTTTTACACTCTTAAATTCTGTCATAATTCTGTTATTTATAAGAACTTAGTTTGCATATTAGGTTTGGATTTGGGGAGGCTTTCTAGTCCTGGCTTTCTCCTATCCTACTGACCGGTCTAGAGGTCAGTTCTTTCATAACATAGTTTCTGCTTTTGTAGAGTAACAGGAATGTCCTAGTTTATACAACTAATGATAGAGGTCTTTTGAGGACCAGAATAACTCACCTGAGGTTATTTAACCGATTAGTCCCTGAACCCATGTTAGGACCCAAGTTCATTTGTTTTATCATCTGTTTGTTCACTCATTTATTTATTAGCTCTTTGAGTGCCAGTATGTGCTTGACACTCTTCTAGGGATATAGTAGTGAACAGAACAGTAAAAAACTCATCCCTCTTGGAGGTTTCATTTTAGAAGAAGGAAAATAAGGAAGTAAAATATTTAGTGTGTCAGATAGTGGTAAGTGTTGTAGAAAGTATGAAGCAGGGAAAGGGAGATTGGTGGGGAAGGGAAGGAGAAAAGGAGAGGGAGAGGGAGGGAGTGTGTGTGTGTGTGTGTGTGTGTGTGTGTGTGTGTGTGTGTGTAAATTTGTAGCAATTTAAAATAATGAGTTAAAGAAGTTCTCGTTGGTAAGAACATGAGAGAGTGAACTTTGTGACTATCCAGAGAAAGAGCTTCTCAGGCAGCTGGAATAGCAAATGTAAAGGTCTTGAGGCAGGAACTTGCTTAGTGTGTTTGCAGAACAGTGAAGTGAATAGTATGTTTGGAATGGCATCAAGGGGATGTGTTGTAGCAGGAAATGAGATCAGAGATGTAATGGGGAGTCAGACAACGTTAGGGCTTTTGTGTAATAATAAGGACTTTAGCTTTTAGTCTGAGTGAAATGGAAAGCTACTGGCAAGATGTGACTTGATCCTACTTATGTTTTGAAAACATTATATTGGTTGCTATGTTAATGCACTACAGGAAGACTAGATTTTGTGAACACAGGTGTAATGTTGTTACCTACTATATAGAAGAGGCCAAATATGGGGCACGTCTGCTGCCATTCCTCTCTTCTAGGTCTTTGGCATTCATATTTTCCACTGAGTCAGGATTCAGCTTCAGAATCCTTCTTAACACAGTGTTCCAGGCCGACACTGTTAATCAGAGTAGACTCAGAGATTTGAATCTTCATGTTTGCGATTCCGTGTTGCCTCTGTAGTTGTCGTGGACATCTTTGTGAGGACTGATTTTTCTCAGTTTAGTGAGTCTTTAGGTAAAGATGAAACAACTTCTGGGTACCAAATGACATCACCATTGTGATAGAATGCTTAAGAATCCTCAACTCTGTATTCCCAGGTCTAGTTAATGATCCTGAGATTCCAGTCACTTTAAACTAATCATTAATTTGGGATCAGCAGTTCCAGTGTTTGAAGAATTCATGTCTCTCTGCCATAGCCTTCCCATACTAAGATCATTGCCAGAGAACTTATTTTGATAGGCAAGCTACTTATGCAAAGGGACTTTAGTAGGTCTTTAGAGAGAGAGCTTTTTATTTGGGAAGGAGATGACTCTCGGAGGGAGTGGGCCCATGAGCGCAGTGACTAGGTTAGCACGTTGCCCAACCTGCATTATTCCTGGCTGGTGCAGGAGAAAGGTCCTGAGACTTATCAGAGGTTATAAACTGGCATCATCCAGCCCACACACCTTTTTTGTGTGTCCTACACAGTGTTTAAAAGTTTTAAGATAGTTGCCTGTGTTTAAAAATTGAGAGCTTCTACGTGAAATGTCGGAACTCCAGATTATTTTGAAAACTTGGAAGAGCTGACCATAGAAGACCTACATTTTTGGTTGACGGTTGTGTGGAGTGAGTAGCAGCTGCCCTCTTCGGCTCTGACCTCTCTAGTTCTCCTCAAGATCTGATCTACTTCATTCACTTGTATTAAGTATCTAACCTGTCTGGCATTTTTAGGACATTTGATCTGGGGACTCGTGCTCTAAACCATTTGGATTGGTATATGTCCACAGTGTGTCTGAGCCAACCCATCCTGACATATAAAATTTTATTCTAATTTTACCTTGAAAATTTCAGGAGAATTTATTTCAAAATTCTCTTTTAAGAGAATTTCAAGCTAAACAATGAAAGACAATTGAGGTGGGGTATATATGAGCTACTACACCAACAAGTTCCAAAGAGCAGATGAAAACTATTTTTAATGCCTTGATATTCTTGCTGTATCACCTTCATCCCAAATCAAGCATTTAAAATAATAGTCTCCAATAGTGTTTCCCAAAGTGTGATTCCCAGGCCAGCAGTGTCAGCATCACCTGGAAACCTGTTGGAAATGGTTTCTCAGGCCCCACCCGAGACACACTAAATCTGAATCTCTGGAGACAGTGCCCAGTAATCTGTGTTTTAACTTACCTTATGCATGATCCTAACCTGCTAAATTCATATAAATTTCTTCTTTCTTTCCTGTTAGGTACTATAGAAATTGTAAAATCACATGTATTCATATTTTGTTAACATTGCATTACTTCAAAATTTCCTTTTTACTCCCGTTTTGAGTCTCCTGTACTCTTATTGGAGGTACCAAAGCAGTACCTAAAATCAGGAAAATGTACATTTGAAAGTGACATCTGGCATAGAAAGAACCAGTTTGTTGAGTGAAGAGAGTGTTCTGAGTAACCTCACTAAGCTTAAAGAAGAATGTGTGTCAGACTAGCCGTCCTGTTCCCCCCAGCCGTCTCTTAGAGAGAGAGTTTCTGATTTCCCAGCGGGCAGTATTTAGTTATAGAGAAGGTATTCTCTTTCTTCCTGTGAAGTCAATTGCTATTTTGAAATGAAATTTTTTGCCCAAAATGGCAAATGGGAAGTAATTCAATCATCAACAGTGGCAGAACTTGATACTGACAAAAAACTTCATATTTTCATCTGAAACTGAATTCTTGTTGCATTTCTAAAATTGAATTGCCTTATTTGCCAAATTGAAAAAGCAACAAAGATTTCCTTTAATTTTTGAGGCATATTAAAGTATAAATCTCCAATTAGTATTTCATAGTCTATAGACAGATGCATTTTTGGAAATCAGTGTTGCTTTTATGAGAATTCAAACCCTCCCACTTTGCCATCGTAAAGCCACAAAACGCTGTCAACTTAAGCCCAGTTTGGCTCATAGATCTTCCAAAAACACACTGTAATATTTTCGTCTAAGAAGGCTTAGTACCAAGAGGGTGAACGAGACAGACAAGACCCAGGCTCTCCTGGAGTTGACTGTGGTGAGGGAAACAGACCTTAAGTCAGGTAATATACCAGTTCAGGTAATAGTGGCTATTTTTAAAAAAAGCACCGTAAGAGATAGTGTGAGAGAAGGCCTTGCAGAGAGATGGGACATTCAGCAAGACCTGAATAAAGAGGGGAAGCCAGGCATGGGAAGGTGGAGGGAAGAAGTACAAAGTCTGAAGCAGGACACGGTGAGTGTATGTAAGGAGCAGCATGACACACAGGGTAGCAGTCCGTCGTAAACACATTAGTTATCGCAATGCACGCGAGCGCCTTAAAATCACCTGTTGAATGATGGAGACTCTGGATAAAAATAACAGTCAAAATTCAGCTAAACACTGTTTATAAGAGATATAGCTAAAATAAAATATCACCAAAGAGTTTAAAACAGAGGAATGGGAAAAGATACGCTAGGCAAATATTCCTAAAAGAAAGTCGGTGAAACAATATTAATATCAGATAAGCTAGAATCCAAGACAAAGGAACATTACCTGGGAAAGGGGCATATTTTAAGTTGCTAAAAGGTGTGCTTGATCCAGAGGACAAAAGTCATGAACCTATACAAAGCATATATATTTGTCCAAAACCAATAGAAATACAAGGAGCAACGAGAAAACTGCAGTCATAGTTGATGGCTTACATATTCTTCTCTCAAAATTTGACATTTCAATTAGACAAAAAACCAAAACTAACACAATTAACACGGTTGATAAAACAGAAAATAGGAACACTTTTCAAATATTTGTGAAAATTTTAAAACATATATGGAATATTCACAAAATTTGACTATGTTTTAAAGTGCTTGAAAAAAATCTCAGTACAGAAGTCATCCAGGCCACATTCACCCACTATAATGAATAAAATTGGAAATTAACAAGAATAAAATAGCCAAAGCCACTTTATTACACTTGGAAATGTAAAAGAATATTTCTACATAATTCTTGCTTTAAAGATAAAATCAAAACAGAAATTATAAAATGTTGAGAAATGAATTATAAGAACCGTACAAAATCCAGATCACTGTCATTTAAACCTGTGGGATGAAGCAAAAATGGTATTCATAGGAAGATTTATAGCCTTAATTGTATTTTCTTTTTAGAATACAAGAAAGGTTGTAAATAAGACAAAAATAAAGATAAAAGCAGAATTTAATGAAATAGAAAGCAAACAAAATTTGGGTCAGTAAAACCAGAAGTTGGTTCTTTGAAAGGAACCAACATTTGGCAGATTTGATCAAATTAAAAAGGAAGAAGATACCATAAACTATAGCAGAGAAAAGGGGAGAGAATGTTACTAGAGATAGAGCAGTGTAAGAATGGGAAGAGAATATTATTGTTTAAAATTTTATATCATTATATTTGAAAACCTAGATAACTAGATGTTTAAACATTATACCATAGTTAGTTCCTATATGGAAGTGTAATTGCATAAAAATATCCAAGATACTTTTGAAAAGGAAGACAATGAGGTTGGATTTATATGTACAACACCACAATAACGAAAGCATTGCAATATTGCCAGAAGAAAACATAGATCAATGGTAAGAGGATAGAGCTGAGAAATATATCTGTGTATATTATAGGAATTTGTTATATGATAATGATAAAATGCAGAATAATGCAAGCTGTGTGGTACCATTTGTGTAAATTTTTTAAAAACCGCAAACCATGCTACATATTTCTGTTATGTACACGTGCAACTGTATAGATAAAAAAGATAGGATATAAAACTACATGATAAGGGTCACTGCCTTTGAGGAGAAGAACTTCAGTTTTAACTGTTTTTAAAGTGGGAATGTATTACAATATTAACATATTACTCGCTTAAATTAAAAAAAAATAGAGTGAGATATGTTTTTTAAAAATTCTTTCAATACTTAGATTTCCCTGGTTTCAGTCTAAATGGAATTAGCCAGAGCTTCTGCAGACCTAGATGAACCACAGTACTTTTCAATCTTACTTAACTTTGCAAGGATTGCTGATTATCAGCTCTTGGTATATTAGGTTTTGGAGTAAGTTCCCTATTTATTCAAATAAAGTTGTCTCCAGATTTCTTATGACTTATTCTTTAAAAAGAGTTGGTAATAGCTGGCCCCCACTTACTAATTCAATCTCTATACACTGAAGTCCTCTATGTGTGAATAGCCAAGACTGTAAGATCCTTGACGGCTGGGATTTTTACTCATCTCTGTATTCCTAACACCTTGCAATTGCCTAGCTTATTGTTAGTACATACTTTTCAATTAAACTCAGAGTTAGTCTCTGAATTAATTCAACATATTTAGTCACTACCCTGAGAAAGTACATAGCTAGCAGAAAAGACAATCAAATAATTTTGATACCTTGTGCTAATAATAGCTTACATTTATTGAGAACTTGCTTTGTGCCAGGCATTGGTGTAAGATTCTTTAAGTATATTAGCTCAGTCCTTAGAACCATCCCAGGAGGTAGGCAATATTATTGCCATTTTATGGATGAGAACACTGAGGCTTAAAGGGAGTAAGCACTTGAATAAAGTTGTACAGATAGTAAGTGGCATAGCAGGGAGCTCCAGAGCCTAGCCTCTTAACCACCTACACTTTATGGCCTCTCTCTAGGCTATTCTGGTAAATTCTGTCCATAAAGTACATATAAAAACGTGTAGTAGGAGCCCAGAAGAGGGAGCAAGAACTTCAGTAAAAAGAACGCCAGGGGAGGCATCAAGAAGTCTCATTTGAAGTGTATTTTGGGTTTTTTTGTTTGTTTTTTGTTTTTTAAAATTTATTTAATTAATTTATTTATTTATTTTTGGCTGCGTTGGGTCTTCGTTGCTGCGCAGGGGCTACTCTT
>NC_041227.1:14725050-14733942 GCF_002837175.3 Physeter macrocephalus | reverse complement strand
GGCTCACGGGCTCTAGAGCGCAGGCTCAGTAGTTGTGGCGCATGGGCTTAGTTGCTCCACAGCACGTGGGATCTTCCTGGACCAGGGCTCAAACCTGTGTCCCCTGCATTGGCAGGCGGATTCTCAACCACTGCGCCACCAGGGAAGCCCTTGAAGTGTGTTTTGAAAGATGAATAGGAATTCTCGAGCTAGAGAAGGAGGGAAGGGACATTGTAGGCACAGAGACAGAGAGAGGGAAGTGTGTGTGTGGAGGCATTAAGGGGTGTGGTATGGCCAGGAAGTCCTAAGTAATGGTGTTTGGAATGTAGGGGTGTGGGTGTGCGAGGAAGGGGGGAGGGGGCGATGGTGAGCCCTTCAGGTGAAGTAAATTAGTGCCCAGTGTGCCCTTATTTTGGGGGGGGAAATATTTAGTACCCTTTTAGATTTTTCCTTGATGTATCAGAGAAATTAAAAATAGAATCCTAATGCAGCACAAAGAGCTAAGCTAACATCCCCCTGAAGTTGTGTGATAATGGGTCCATCACGATATAAAACCACCGAACTGTTAATTCAAAATTAATTTGATAAAAGTAACAGAACCTGAAAAGATTGATTGTTTGGGTTGCGTGGATAGTTACAAGCCATTCAGATGGCTTTTTGTGGTAGGGAAGGATAACCTTTAGCACTGAGTTTTTCCCTGGAGGGAAAAAGCCTATGATTTTATGAGACTTTATCGTAACCATTCTTTCCTAGATCAGGGCTCCAAACAAGATTTATTTGGATTTTTATTATGAAGCTTTACTGAATTGTCAGGACATAGTCAATTACTCATTTTTTATTAGATGACACTTTTTGCTTTTGGCTGTACACTTTAGAAAGTAGACATTTGGTGGGAGATGAGAATTATTGCTACTTTATTTATACTTTAAACTCACGGTTGATATGGTGGCAGAAATGTTTTATTTACTCATGTTTACATTAATACTCTTAAGGGTGCATCTTATGCTTTCAGGGAACCCAAGTATCTACAACTTGAAACTTTATCTGCCATTTTGTAGAAACGAAAGAAACACTCCCCAAACGTCTGTCTTTGATTTTATTGTCCATTTGTTTCAAGATGAGTTTTAAAAATGCATATCCTTAAATATCCCAGCCTCCATTAGTAAGATAGAATGTAATGAATTTCCCATCACTCAGCTATAACAATCATCAACTCATGGCTATTCTTATTTTATCTAATCCTCCTCTTCTGCTGTTCACCACTCCTACCACATGGTTATTCTGAAGCAAATCCCAGGCATATTTCATTTTAAATATTTCCATACATACCTATAAAAGAGTAAAGATGCCTTTAAAAAAACATAACCACAATACCATCATCATACCTTTAAAAATTAAGAATAATAATTCTTTAATCCCATAAAATACCTTGTCGATGTTCAGTTTTCCCCAGTCATCTCATGCCATTTTCTCATTTGCTTTCTGATTTTAGATATTGCTTTTTATTGTTTCACTTTATAATTATACAAACTAATTCGTTCCAAAGGCAAACTACAAAACAGAGTTATTCAGATTTGGCTTCTGTCCCTATTTCCTCTACTTTGTTTCCTCCTTTTTTTGTTGTTTCATTTTGGTTATATGTATACAGTCATCCCTCAGCATCCGTGGGGGATTGGTTCCAGGAGCTGCAACACATGGCAAAATCAGAGGATGCTGAAGTCCCATAGTTGGCCCTCTATGTCTGTGAGTTCTGCATCTGTGGATTCAGCCAACTGTGGATGATCCGTGGAGGGCCAACTGTATACAAATACATGTATGTTTGTACTCCCATTCATAGATAAGAAGTGTGCTATACACACTTTAATCTGCCTTTCTGTTTTCACTTAACTGTATGTCCTAGGAATCACTCCACAGCAGTATATAGGGATAGTCATTACTTCTTTTCCTGATGCTTAGTATTCTGTTGTGAAGATGTACCGTAGTTTATTCAGCCAGTCCTCTGTTGATAGACAAGCAGGTTGTTTGTAGTGGTCTTAAGGTTAATCACTTCATAAACCTATTCATAAACAGAGATTGAAACTTTTTATAATTGCTACCTTTGTTTTTTAACATAGCTGTAGCCTTTCAGTTTTGAGAAGCAAGTTATATACTTTAAGTCTCTGTAGCTTTTTTTTTTTCTTTTTTGTAGTTATGTTGTCTTTTGTTTCACTAGCAATGAATAGATTGATTCAGTGGTATCCCTCTGCTACAGTCTGGTGCTGGTTACATAAACTAACTAGGCTCTGATTTAGTCATAAATCCTGTGTCACAGGAGTGTGCATAATCAGTGTCCCCGCAAACGTTGTTAGATGCTTCAGGTATCACAATGTTGCCAGGTTGGTATTAAGAACCAAAAGAATCCCTGGAGGCCTGGGATTCCTAATTGCTGTAATCAGAACCTGAAATTTCTTAAGTTTGAATCTCATTGCAACTGAAGCCAGATTTGGGTCAGTTACTTTAATTTTGCTAAATTTGAAGTCAGAAAAGAAAAAGAAAAACAACTCTAAGTTTAGTATTATTTACTCTTCATCAATCAGAAGCTTCCAAACATTTTGAAACGTAAATTAGTTATTAATCTAGAAAGCAGAGTTTTCCATTTTCAGTTGAAGTGAGTGTAAATTATTTTTCTTACTGCTGAATCCACAGCCATGACATTGAACTGTGGTCTCATTTACCTAGACCTATCTTTTTTCACTCTTCTTCCTTTGAGCTGTCAGATTCTTTCTTCAGTCTTTCTTCTTCGCTTCCCCTCCCTTTTTTTTTCTCAGACGGACTCTCGACAGGTCAGTAATCTATATTCCTGGGACATGAAATGTTGAGAAGACAGGGAAAAGGTTTATGCCAATTTTCTCACCCCCATCCAAAGGCAGGATCTCTATTAGAGTTTGAAAGTAGTATTTGCTTTAGTAGCCTAGTACCTTTGAAAGAAAAATGATGATGTAGGACTCTTTTCATTCCTCGAGATGTAGTACTTATATCATTTCCCTCCGCAAATGTCACCATATTTACTTAAAAATCCCGATGCTTCATCACTCAAGCGAAATACAACAGAATTGAACATCTTTTGTCTTTGATGACATGTTCACTCCAAGCACCAATAATTCTGAATGGAAGGCGTGTCTCTTTTTCTTTCTTCATCTCACTATTGGAGTTCGATGCTGATGTTACTGAGATTTTGAGCTGCCAATGTAAGGAAGAAGAGGTATTGAGAAGATGATTCAGTGAGGAGAAGGCTGATTGATGGTAATTTATTGTATTGTAAAGGCACAACTCATTGTGTGTATTGATTGTTCTCTACATCCAAGTTTTTGGAAAGGAAAATATGAGGTTTCACATTTATTTAGAGGGTCTTATAAGGTTGCAGTTGGGTCTATTTCTAAGGAAATATATTATGCCTATGTGTACTAAGTGACTACTGTTTTGGTTGAGGTGGTATGTATGCCTGGGTAGTTTAGATCACTACAGTCAGACTATTAGGTTTCTCATCCTAACTACCATTTATTGAGTACTTTAGGGCCAGTTTCTTCTCCCTGTGCCTCAGTTTCCTCACTGTAAAATGGAGATAATACTGCTACCTATAGGATAGATTTTGTGTGTGAGTGAGAATTAAGTGTGGTAATGCATATGAAGTGCCTTCAACATAACAGGCATTTCATAAATGTTAACTTCCTTCTCTTTCCCTCACTTCTCCCTTCCTTTCTTGAAACACCATCGATGAAGTAAATTTCAGTAACATAAACAAACCCCTTTCCCCACTGATTCGCCATTGACTTCCATTATAAAACCAGAGATACATTCCCGAAGAAAACTTGCTCCCAAAGAGGCTGATTTAAAACTGCTCTAAAAGAAAGGAATCAGAACTATTACCAGCTGGAAACTGATTACCCAAAGTGGTCATGGGTATCATTTTTAAAACTTCTCAATGCTTTCTTTTTTTTATTATTTTATTTATTTATTTTACATCTTTATTGGAGTATAATTGCTTTACAGTGTTGTGTTAGTTTCTGCTGTATAACAAAGTGAATCAGCTATATGTATACATATATTGCCATTTCCCCTCCCTCTTGTGTCTCCCTCCCACCCCTCTAGGTGGTCACAAAGCACGGAGTTGATCTCCCTGTGCTATGCAGCTGCTTCCCACTAGCTATCTATTTTACATTTGGTAGTGTACATACTCAGTGCTTTCTTGCTTTCCCTTACTTTTCTGTTCCATATGGTTTTCCTTTGTACCCACCCCTCATTTCATAAACTATTAACATTACTGATATTTTTCAAATCGCACTGACTACTTCCACTGCAGCACACACTTTTCACCAATAGATGCCACCCTCTCACTTCTTGTGTGCCCAGCTTCCTGGGTAGAATAATTTCCTTGTGATACAGAGAGGTTGCCAGCTGTGTAAAATTAATGATAACATTCCTTCATCAACCTGAAAGTTGGACGTTCCTTGAAAATAGGTGTACCTTGTAACTTAGACCAGTAGAATGAACATCAGATTATGTCAGAAGAGGGTTGAACGGCCCTGGCTTTAGCTGGGAGCTGGGATGAGTGACTTTTCTCTTTCAGGTTTGTGTTTCAGGTTTGCGGTATGTAAAAATCAAGCATAATTCCGACTGTCCTGCTTTTCCTCCATGGTTAGAGGAAGGATGAAATGAAACGTCATTTGGGGTTATTTGAACCAAGTGTATTTTTAGAACAATGATAGAATTCTATTAGCTGAGGATTGTAAAGCTGTTTATGTTTGCTTTTGGTTTATTGTGTATTAGTATTGTTGCTTATTTTATTATTATTTTACTTTTTATTTTACCTTTGTAAAAAAAAAAAGAATTAGATCTTTGAACAAGAACCGATAATCCAGAGACAAAGCCAAAGGAGCCGTTAAGCCCGTTAAGCCCAGACTTCTGGAATGCGTCTGTTTGCTGATGACAGTAATATCATCACATTAGGTTAATACAACATTTAATATAGTTAAAGGTGCATTCATATTTTCCTCTTTAACTTGGTGATTCTTACAGTGTACCTGTGAGAGGGGCAAGAGGAGGGTCTTATCCCATTTATAGTTGGAGGATCTGAAATCCAGACATAAAAAGGCAACTTTCCTACTTTAATGCCAGAATCAAGTCTAGAACCCAAATCCCCAGGTTGCTTCCTGTCTCTGTTAACTCTTGGGTATTTTCTCACAGGAAAAACAAATCAAACTGATTGTGAGCTCCAGTGACATACTAGATACTTATTTAACTTTACAAAGCAGGTGAAAGAATCTTCTTTCAAAAAATACATCATGGGGGTTTTAGTGACCAGGAAGAATGGTTTCAGGTTTATCGAGTCTTAATGGGAATTTTTTTTTTTTTTTTTTTTGGCGGTACGCGGGCTTCTCACTGTTGTGGCCTCTCCCGTTGCGGAGCGCAGGCTCTGGACGCGCACGCTCAGCGGCCATGGCTCACGGGCCCAGCCGCTCCGCGGCATGTGGGATCCTCCCGGACCGGGGCACGAACCCATGTCCCCTGCATCGGCAGGCAGAATCAACCACTGCACCACCAGGGAAGCCCAATGGGAATTTTGTTAATAGTAGAAGAGTATTTATTATTGACCCGAATGATTTTTTTCATGCTTATTCAGAACACAATGTAGATTGACAGGCTTTGCATTTCATCAGTTATTTACCTAAGTAATTCCCCTCGTCGGAACAATGTAATTTTTACCTTCTTTTGATGTTCTTTATTATTTACTTTGTAACCGTGGGTTTTACAGTAATTGTGATGTTGTTCAGGAAAGGTCATGCTCACTATAAAAAGGCATTATTATTTTAAGAACACTTTGAGTTTTGACCAAATATAACCTCTGTGAAAACAAAGGCATCAATTGTAGAGGAGTCTTAATGGCTACAGCAAACACTTGATATGCCCTCTGGTGATATTTCTGTCACAAAGTGCCTATCGGTCTCATTCAGGCACTTATTCCCGAATTTTTCCCCCCTCATACCCTGTTATCTATTCAATATTAGCTTTTCTGTAAATTTACTTTTCTTACCTTAGTGGTAGACATTGAATATTTTTAGTAATCTTTTTTATTAATTTTTTAAAAAAATTTATACAATTTTTAAAGGTTCTACTCCATTTATAGTTATTAAAATATTGGCTGTATTCCCTGTGTTTTACAATACATCCTTGTAGCCTGTCTTACACCCAGATAGTTTGTACCTCCCACTCCAGTAATCTTCATATTGGTTGCTCGTTATCTTGTCTTCTTTTCCCTTCCACCTTCTGTATTTATTTTATTATTATTTTTGTGTGTGTGATAAGAACTCTTTATTAACATAAGAGCTACCCTACTGGCAAATTTTTAAGTATATACAACACAGGATCGTTTGCTGTAGGCACCATGCAGCATGGTAGATCTCTAAGACATTCATCTTGTATACCTGAACTTGGTACCCTCTGACTAATATCTCCCCATTTCCCCATTTGTCTTATTTTAAATTTTACTGGCAGGGACATTTGCTCTTTTCAAGTTGTAGAATTTGAGAAGAACTGATGAAAATAGCAGTTAATGGGTGCTAATCGTGTGTTGGGTTCCTGCAGAAGTCTTGTCCCATTTGCCTCTCACAGCATCCTGGCGCAGAAGCTCCCACTCGTTGACAGAGAGGCTCAGAGACTCTGACTTATGGGTACCCGCCCGCCCATCCCCCCACGGCACGTGATTCATGGGTGACGAAGCTAGGCTTTCGATTTAAGTTTTGTGATGTCAAGACCATAGTTTTTCTCAGAATAACACGCTTCTGTGGTGAGAAGTGTCACACTCGTGCTGATGGTGAGTGATCATCTGATTCAGGGGCTGAACTGTCTTTCTCTGAGGGGCCCAGCACTTGGCAAATCGCCGTGGTACACAGGTACTCAGAATGTGTCATCTGATTACATGTTCGAACCCATTGTGCCTCCTCTGACAACCTTTCCAAATCTCTTCATATTTTCTTCCTGTGACATCCATTCATCTGTGTGTATAGGAGCATGTTAATCACCTTGTAAAATTGTTAGATGTGAAATTTAAGTTTTGTTCCCCTTCTGTAGTATGTGTTAGTAGAAAACATTGATTGGAACAGCAGTGTGGGGAATCCCCTAGATCAGAGTTGGATGAAGAATGTAAAGCATCTAGCAAAGTGCCTGGCATTCCTGCTCTATTATTAATATGTTGGTTCCTTTCAGAGCGAGAGCTTAGATATCATTAAAGAGAGCAGTGGGCTGGCAATCAGATCTCGGCTCTGATAGTAACTAGCTTTGTGTCCTTACGCAAGCCACCTAATCTTTCTGGGGCTCTCGTTTTTTCATCTACTAAGTAAAAGTGAGATGAAAAAGTCTTCAAGAGACCTCAAGTTCTCTCAGCCTTTGTTCACTAATCTTTAAAATGGAGACAGTGCATACCTGTCAAGGGTTTATTTGGGCTGGAAAGAGATAGCCTGTGTAAAGCACATAAAAGACACTCAGTATATGGAAGTTTCTTTCTCCCCTGTCCTTTTACAATGCCGGGGAGGTGCTCTGGACACCCCAGAGACCAAAATGAGCACAGGAGGCAGGGTAACATGCTGACCGAGAGCCAGACACACCTGGCTTCAGTCCTGGCTTCAGTGTTGACGGGATCTGTAACTCTAGGCCAGTCCCTTAACCTAGAATGAAGATACTAATCATACTTACCTCAGGCTTATTGAGAAGATTAAATTAGAAAAGGCTTTTAAAGTGTTTAACAGAGTGCCTGACCCATAGTAGGCATTTGGTAAATTTTATATTCACGTGTAAGACTTAGGTGGGAGAGATGAACTACCAGGGCAAAAGAGTTAAAAATAACGAGGTAGGTCGCCCCAGACAAGAGAGGCAGGAGGCAAGCCCAAAGCTCATTTCACAGCTCTTGTCGAGGGCCCCGCTGCTGTGGCTCCCCCCTCCTAGTTAAGTGGTGTTTGCTTCAAAGTATTTATTTAACAACTGAAATGAGCTTAATTCTGTTGAGGCTTTCTTGTTCATGGGGTTTAAATATCAAACTTACTGATTCCTACAGACGTTGTGTGTTTTCTCTGATGAGATTTCTTCCCTTCTATGCCTACCTGGGAGCTGTAGGACCTGGAAAGTTCTCACATCGGTGTTCTTTTTCAAAGCAGTTTTGATCCAGATGGGTGTGCTTGTTGGTATAAAATAGCTCGTGTGTGTGTGTGTGTGTGTGTGTGTGTGTATGTGTGTGTGAAAGAGAGAGAGAGAAAGAGAAAATGAGATGAGAAAGACGCAAGACAGACCAATAGAGAGCCATATCTGGGAGCCATCACCTGTCGAGTGCTCCTGCTTGTATAGCTGAATTCGCATTGCACACATCGGATTAGAGGGTGGCCAGCTGCTGGAAGAAGAGCAAACTCATATCTACTTTATAGACCCACCAATCACTTCCATTTGCTCTTTACTTAACACAGTCATAGTAAAGACTATTCTAGGATTTTGTAGCCTTCAAATATGGATGTATCCCTTTAAAAATCTTATCTATATTCCTTTTTTTAAAACTAGCCTTTTTATTTTGAGATAACTGTAGATTCACATGTAGTTGTAAGAAATAATACAGAGAGATCCTGTGTACTCTATACCCAGTTGCCCCATTGGTAACATCTTGCAAAATCATAGCATAGTTTCACAACCAGGATATTGACATTCATCCATCAAGAGTGAAAGAACAGTTCCATCACCACAAGGTTTCCTCCTGTTGGCTTTTATAGGTACACCCTCCCACCCCATTTCCTAACATGTGGCAACGACAAATCTGTTCTCCATTTGATGTATCTGAGAGCTTAAAAAATCTTGGGGGGGCTTCCCTGGTGGCGCAGTGGTTGAGAGTCCACCTGC
>NC_041227.1:14723081-14724729 GCF_002837175.3 Physeter macrocephalus | reverse complement strand
CGGGAAGATCCCACATGCCGCGGAGCGGCTGGGCCCGTGAGCCATGGCCGCTGAGCCTGCGCGTCCGGAGCCTGTGCTCCGCAACGGGAGAGGCCACAGCAGTGAGAGGCCCGCGTACCGCAAAAAAAAAAAAAAAAAAAAAAAAAATCTTGGGGGAGCAGTGTTTAAAATGAAGTAAATCAAGGAATTGGTTGTCTTCTTCCAAGTGTTATTATTCCCAGATACGGCAGGACCAAGCATAAAGTTGTTTTCACTGGGAAGAAATGTGCCATTCCAGATTCAGGTGGACATTTTCTACTTTTGACATGCTGCTGAGACTGTGATTATAAACTACAACCATTCTAGGATGGATTTAAACCAGTTCCTGGGATGAATTAAGATCTTGTGATAAAATACCGTATATCATCTGTCACATTATCTGTGGCAGCCCTTCTCTGTGCCAGGTTGGTTAGTGAGGGCAACAGCTGCCCGGAATTTTATTGCTGAAGGAATGCTTAGCAGTGGTACTGTGAACTCAGCACTTCATGCGAGAATTTTCAGAAATCGTGCTTGAGTTCCCAGTATTTGACCAGTTTTATGTACAGTTATATAGAAGGTATGTGATTCGGAGGATTTTGCCTGTTTTCATTCGCACGACCTCTCCTCCCATCTCAGTTTTTTTCTTGTGGAAAATGAAAATCCCACAGGATAAGCCTTACTCCCTGACTACTGGCCTTCCACCCATCCGCGCCTTCCCCTTCTCCTGGCTACCTTCTGTACCTGGGCCTGTTCAATGAGGCGGAATGACCGTAGCCTCAAGGAAACGTGTAAACCAGATGACCTTTAAGGTTTTGTCTGATCCTGGGAGCCAGTGATGCTGCATCAATGGACTCTTGTGTAGCTCCTCCAGTGTGACGGGTCAGTGAGCATCCCGCATTCACAGTGAGGGGAGGGACCAGGCTGTAGTGTGTACCCCGTGGCTGTGGATTACACATCTAACCCTGAGGGGCCATGGGGACTGGGGAAGGGAGAGCCAGTTTGGCTGTGGCACACATAATTTTTACAATTTGAGTTACCGAAAAGGGTCTGAGCTCTCCAGTTCACCATGGATTGCACCACTTCCTGTTTCCCTGTATCAAAACTGGCCCATTGAGCTCATTTTCTTTGCCTGTGCCGGCCCCTAAAAACAGCTGCGTTTATGACCTCTGATTTAAGCAATCCCCAAATCGTGGACCTTTAGGTGGCTTCTGGCTTTTTAATAGTAGACATTGTTTTAATGAACCACCTTTGCACAATACATATGTCCTTAGAGTTAATCCCTGCAAGTAGAACGCTTGGGTCAAAACTTTTTTTTTTTTTTTTTTTTGATATTAAGGGTAGGAATTTATTAATTTATTTTATTTATTTTTGCTGTGTTGGGTCTTCGTTTCTGTGCGAGGGCTTTCTCTAGTTGTGGCGAGTGGGGGCCATTCTTCATCGCGGCGCGCGGGCCTCTCACCATCGCAGCCTCTCTTGTTGAGGAGCACAGGCTCCAGACGCGCAGGCTCAGTAGTTGTGGCTCACGGGCCTAGTTACTCCGCGGCATGTGGGATCCTCCCAGACCAGGGCTCGAACCCGTGTCCCCTGCATTGGCAGGCAGATTCTCAACCACTGCGCCACCAGGGAAGCC
>NC_041227.1:14710216-14721759 GCF_002837175.3 Physeter macrocephalus | reverse complement strand
AGTTGTGGCTCACGGGCCTAGTTACTCCGCGGCATGTGGGATCCTCCCAGACCAGGGCTCGAACCCGTGTCCCCTGCATTGGCAGGCAGATTCTCAACCACTGCGCCACCAGGGAAGCCCTTGGGTCAAACTTTATAAATTTAAGATTGTGATACCGATGGTCAAACCCCCCTGTTGTTTTGGTGTCTGAGTTGTCAGTTTGTGTTATTTATCTAATTATCCTTGGAATTCTTATTTTCCTATTGATTTCAAAGAGTTCTTCATATATCAAGTGAGATTATGAACCTTTAAACATATACAATAAAGATATTTTCCTAGTTTTTAAAAACTTTATATAAGGTGTCTAACTGCCCAGGTAGTTTTAGTTTTATGTGTTTTGATTTAGCAGCTTTTCCTTTATGGCTTCTGGAATTTAATGCCATGTTTAGAAGTTTTTCAGATCCCAACATTATAAAAATATTAACCCTTACTTTCTTTTAGAATGTTTATTTTTTTCATTTTCATTATTTATCCTGTCTGGAATGTGTCTTGGTGTAAAGAGTAAGGTTGCGATCCAGCTTCATCTTTTTCTAAACAGTTAGCCAATTTTACTTCCAACCAATGATTTTTAATATACCTGGTGAATTTGGAATTACCAAATCTAGAAGGCTTCTAATATTTAAAAGTGGCTTGTTTTTACAGGTAGCAAGTTTCCATTTCAGACTTTGAGTTTAAATATTTTTCTGCTTTTACAGCCTCTAGAAAGGAGCTGTGAACAGAACACCAGATTGGTTTTGGCATTAACTTTAAAGCATCTCAAATAGGCTGATTCTACAGAATTTGATCCAAAGCATTTCTATGTCTTGATGCTTTTTTTGCCAAGCAAAATTGATTATTTCTGACTAAAAGGCCTTCAGTGCTGGACTGAAAAAGGAGTCAGGGGGTCCTCTTAGGCTGGTTGCAGGTTATATAATTTGGCATCAAGTACAGTGCTTTTTCTTTTTCCCCTAAGTTTCTTTCTATTCTCTAGCCTCCAATGGTCAGTGTTTCTTGTTGCTGGGACTTTATATTTGGGGGGCAAATTCAGACCCTCTCTAAGTCCTAGTAATTATAACTTTAAAATGCTTTTATTTTTTTCTTGGAAGTTTGATGAATAGGTATCTGAGGTCTTTCTTTGACAGTGATTCCCAGCTTTCTCTTGTATTGTAGAATTTAGCTGTGGGTTGAATTTGTTGTAATGGTATATTTTCACCTGCAGTGATGATTCACTCTTTCACATCGGTTCTCTTTATAGCTTTAATTAGAAATGCTTTTAGTTCTTCTAGTTTGAAACTTAGTTGAGTATCTTAGCGTCTTGGTAGGTTCCTCTTTTGTAGTCATATTCTCCTAAATTATGGTAGTGTCTTTTAAAGATTTTATCATTGATGCTTGTTTTTAGGTTCATCTTGCAGGCAAAAAGGCAGATTCTGCAGCTGTGGTCGAAAGACAGTGTAGGTCTGGGTTAAAACCACCAGTCTTAGAGAAGAAAATTTCTTCTACGGTTCCTCCACCCCCAGCAATAATCACAGTTCACATTTTAAAGTATTTGTTTCCATATTTCTTATACTTAAATTGTTGTACACAGCTGAGATCATTCTGTATATATAATATGGCATCTTGATTTTTTTTTTCACAACATATCAGACATTTTCTCATATCATTAGAAACACCTATAAAATTATCATTCTGGGGGCTTCCCTGGTGGCGCGGTGGTTGCGCGTCCGCCTGCCGATGCAGGGGAACCGGGTTCGCGCCCCGGTCTGGGGGGATCCCGCGTGCCGCGGAGCGGCTGGGCCCGTGAGCCATGGCCGCTGGGCCTGCGCGTCCGGAGCCTGTGCTCTGCAACGGGAGAGGCCACGGCAGAGGGAGGCCCGCATACCACAAAAAAAAAAACAAAACAAACAAACAAAAAAAAAAATTATCATTCTGAAGGTTACATAATAGTCCATCACATCATGTTATTATTATTATTATCATTTTTGCTGCATTGGGTCTTTGTCGCTGCGTGCGGGCTTTCTCTAATTGTGGTGAGCAGGGGCTACTCTTCATTGCGGTACGCGGGCTTCTCACTGCTGCGGCTTCTCTTGTTGCGGAGCAAAGGCTCTAGGTGCATGGGCTTCAGTAGTTGTGGCATGTGGGCTCAGTAGTTGTGGCTCGCAGGCAAAGGCTCTAGGTGCATGGGCTTCAGTAGTTGTGGCATGTGGGCTCAGTAGTTGTGGCTCGCAGGCTCTAGCACAGGCCCAGTAGTTGTGGTGCATGGGCTTAGTTGCTCTGCAGCATGTGCGATCTTCCCGGACCAGGGCTGGAACCTGTGTCCCCTGCATTGGCAGGCAGATTCTTAACCACTGTGCCACCAGGGAAGCCCCACATCATGTTATTTTGATTGACTTCCTCATTCTCCTTTTATTTGGTGTTTAGTATTGGGAGCTTTTTTGGTTGGAGCGAGGTTGCTCTGAGATCATTCACACTTACTAAGCCAGGCTTTCTCTTCTTGTCACTGAGAGGTTTAGGAGTTGAGGCTTTGTGTTTGCTTTTTTTGTTTTGTTTTGTCATTAACTTTATTTTTTTTTTTTACTCTTTTTATGTATAATTTTATTTATTTTTAATTTTTTTAACATCCTTATTGGAGTATAATTGCTTTACAATGGTGTGTTAGTTTCTGCTTTACAACGAAGTGAATGAGTTATACATATACATATGTTCGAACATATACATATACAACATATACATATGTCCCCATATCTCTTCCCTCTTGCGTCTCCCTCCCTCCCACACTCCCTATGCCACCCCTCTAGGTGGTCACAAACCACCCAGCTGATCTCCTATGTGCTATGCGGCTGCTTCCCACTAGCTAGCTGGGACATATACACACTACCAAGTGTGTTTGCTTTGTTGTTGGTGTTTTGTCTGTGGAGTGTGTGAATGAAGCCAGGATTTTAAACCTCAGATGCTACTCTCTCTGTCTCTGGCCACCATCTTTCCATCCTGGACTAGCTCCATGCTTGTTTACTTGTTAACCTTTCTTTGGTGAGTTTCTTTTCATAATCCTGTGCTGGAAGAAAGGTGAATGGAGACCATGATTAGTACTCTGGTCTCCGATGCTGCAGTGCCTTGTGAGTACCCAGGAGCCAGCCAGGTTAAACACCAGTTGCACATTAATGGTCTTTACTAGGGTAACCCTGCCGAGTGGTTCCTGGTGAGAAGACTGTCCTAAATTGTTCCTGACAAGGTATACTGTTTTTGTTTCAGATTTCTTATTTTTCCTGTAAAGCTGGGCTTTGAGGCTGACTTAATTTGTACTTGGGAATATAATGAGATCTTGTACTTTTTACTGTCAGAAAACCAGCCAAGAATATCAGTCAGAAAAAGAAATATGTATCTAAAATTGCCAGGGCAACTTGCTGTTTAGATATGCTTTCTGAGAAACCACATGGCAGATGAATGTCGTCTTTGTCCCGAGCCACAGCAGCCTTGTTCTGCTGGGGAATCGAGCAGCCAAGGAAGCTTGGTTTTTAACTCGGTTATTGAAATGACACCAAGAACAAGGCATTAGTGCTGCAGCTCCTGACCCCAGAGGGTTGTTTAGAGCGATATCAGCCTGTGTGAGCTTGACACTGGTTTTCATTGCCTTTGTTTGGTTCTGAGGCAACCTGATCTGTGGCTTGGCAGCCTCCTTCTTTCAAGTTCATTCTTCATGGCCGGTTACTCTCTGTTGTTACAGTGTAGGATGGTTTTTATCTCAACCACATGGTGAGCCAAAGAACAGAGTCCAGACCATGGGTTTCGTGAATTTGGGTAGCAGCAGTGTGAATAAGAGTAAGAAATAGTTTAGATCGAGGTGGCTTAGAACAGAAGAGCAGAGGGCCTTCCTTGGTGGTCCAGCGGTTAAGACTCCACACTCCCAATGCAGGGGGCCTGGGTTTGATCCCTGGTCAGGGAACTAGATCCCACATGCCGCAACTAGAGATCCCGTGTGCCACAACTAAGACCCGGCACAGCCAAATAAATAAATAAACATTAAAAAAAAAAGAACAGGGGCTTCCCTGGTGGCGCAGTGGTTGAGAGTCCGCCCGCCGATGCAGGGGACACGGGTTCGTGCCCCAGTCCGGGAGGATCCCATATGCCCCGGAGCGGCTGGGCCCGTGAGCCATGGCCGCTGAGCCTGCGCGTCCAGAGCCTGTGCTCCGCGGTGGCGCAGTGGTTGAGAGTCTGCCTGCGGATGCAGGGGACATGGGTTCGTGCCCCAGTCCGGGAGGATCCCATATGCCCCTGAGCGGCTGGGCCCGTGAGCCATGGCCGCTGAGCCTGCGCGTCCAGAGCCTGTGCTCCGCAACGGGAGAGGCCGCAACGGTGAGAGGCCCGCGTACCACACACACAAAAAAGAACAGACGAGCAGAAACAGATCCTAAGACCTGCAAGCAGTATCTTGACACCTCAGGCCCTAGGAAGGGCTGTCCCGAGGTCACTTCCACCTGGCTTCACTGAAAGCACAGGTAACAAATGGCCTATGTCTTGAATTCCTAGAAGCCATCGCCTCTCTCAATAAGCTCTCGTGGCATTGTGTCAGTCAGAGAGTGCTGCGCTTTCAGAATGGACAGGGGCCTTAAAGGGCGTGTGTTCTAGTCCTACTACATCTCCAACAAGAGGCATCGTCCAGCGTTTTCTTGACCACTTCTGGTCATCTCTGAGAAGGGGGGATTCCACAGTTGGGAAATAGTACATACCGCTGCTTTCAAAGGTCTGCCTGAAGATACCTTGTTTTTTGATTTCAGCCAAAATTTGTCCTTAGGGAACTTCTACCCTCATGTTTATTTTGATTATTCCTCACAGAAACTTTCCAGAAGGTTAGTTGGGATTATCTGGCTTTTCCATTTTACAGATGGATACAGAGTGTGTTATCCTGCAGACCTCAAATTCTCCACCTAAAGAATCAGGTTTGGGCTTCCCTGGTGGCGCAGTGGTTGAGAATCCGCCTGCCGAAGCAGGGGACATGGGTTCGTGCCCCGGTCTGGGAAGATCCCACATGCCGCGGAGCGGCTGGGCCCGTGAGCCACGGCCACTGAGCCTGCGCGTCTGGAGCCTGTGCTCCGCAACGGGAGAGGCCACAACAGTGAGAGGCCCGCATACCGAAAAAAAAAAAAAAAGAATCAGGTTAACAATTAGAGCTGTAAGAGTTAATGAAGATCAAATGAGATAATACACAAAAAGTACTCGATGTAGTGACCTGCTAATAGTGGTTAAGAAATGCTTTTTAAATGCTGGCTTATATTATAGTAATTATTACTATAATCATTATACAACAAGTTCTTTAAATCCTACCCTGTCACCAAGGCAACCCCAGGGGGGGCTTCTGTTTATCCTTCTGTCCTACCTTTCTGTATGCTTTCTTGATTTACCAGGAATAGCATTGTTAGTATTATAAGAAGGTGGGATTAGTATTATAACAATGGTTCTGGCCCCTGGAGATTTCCCTTCTTCCACAGGAGGAAGCTTCAGGAGTTGTATCAGTAGTCTGCCTTGTTGGGAGAACTGGAAATTGGGTTAACTTTTTTTTTTTTCCTGCTTATAGGGGAAGCAACTTTGCTCAGGAATATCATGGTTATCTCTATTTTCAAAGATTGCTTCATCCTCTTCATCTCTATTAGTTAAGTATACATTTTTCCTTTATCCTTGTGGTCCAGATTTCTTAGTCTGCCGTCTTTTTGGTTGTATTCCAAGTAAATCTAGGGTTTTCCCCCCCTAGAAATCTTGATTGCATATAAGTTTTTAAATTTTTTGGCATCAAGTTTTGGATTTTAAAATTTGTAGAATATGTAGTTCCAGCTTGGTTTTCATTCCTAGTGTTTGTTTCTTCTTTTTTTTCTTGATCAAATTTATCAGAAGTTTTCTGGGTTTTTTTGTTTTGTTTTAGTCATTTGAAAGATTCATCTTTTGGTTTTATTTATTTATCCTTGCCATTGAGCATTAGCTTTTGAATTCATATATTTATATTACCTTTATCTACTTTCCTTGGGTTTTTTCTGGGTTTTTTCCTTCTCTAATTGGATAATTAAACTTAATAATTTTAAATCATCTCTCTTTTCTAATCTATGCATGTAAGGCTCTAAAATTCCCTTTAAGTATTACTTGAACTACCTTCCACAATTTTTTATATGTAGTTTTTGCTTTATAAAGTCAAGTTTATTGAGGTTAAATTTATATACCATGAAATTGGCTTATTAAATTACTGTGCAGTTTGCTGAGTTGTGACGTATGTGTACAGTTGTGTAAACACAACCATAATCAGGATATAGAACATTTCCGTCACCCCCAGGAGTTCCCGCATGCTGTTTTTTGTTCTGCTAGTTTTGTCTTTTCTACAATGTTTGTGCCTGGAGTCAGTCATTCAGGGCATAATCTTCTGTGGAGGGTCCTTTCATTTAGTGTGCTGTTTTGCAGTTCATCG
Organism: Physeter macrocephalus; assembly: GCF_002837175.3. Taxonomy (NCBI): domain Eukaryota; kingdom Metazoa; phylum Chordata; class Mammalia; order Artiodactyla; family Physeteridae; genus Physeter; species Physeter macrocephalus. Next base: position 14,715,296 of record NC_041227.1, on the reverse strand, counting down.
GTGTTGTCGCATGTACCTGGAGTTGTTCTTTTGACTGCTTAGTACTTTCGATTGTACGGCTAAACCACAATCTGTTTATCTAGTCACCATTAGTATAGGTTTCAGTGGGAGGAAATAAAGAGTATTTTAATCCTACACTTGGGCTGTAAATAAACATTCTCGACTATTCTGGATTTGAAATTGCCTGGGCATTTTTCAAATTGAAATTTTTCTTCGGGGTTTGGCATTTTGGACGTTTTCCCATTAGTGGGCAAGCACGTGCTCGTGTGTGTCCTCACCGGCACCCTGTCTCCCTGTAGCAGTCTGGGTCCAGTCAGGAGATACAAACCACATTGTAGGTTAAACGGGGGAGGTTTACTACAAGGAGTTATTAATCTAAGAAAAGAGTACAAATGAACCTATCTACAAGACAATAGAATAGAGTCACAGGTATAGAAAACACACATCGTTACTGGGGGAAAGGGGGGGAGGGATAAACTGGGAGATTGGGATTGACACATACACACTACTATATGTAAAATAGATAACTAATAAGGACCTACTGTATAGCACAGGGAACTCTACTCAATACTCTATAATGGCCTAAAAAAGAATGGATACATGTATACGTATAACTGAGTCACTTTGCTGTACACCTGAAACTAACACAACATTGTAAATCAACTATCCTCCAATAAAAATTTAAAAAAAAATACAAGGAGTTATTACCTATGATAAAAGAGGAGCTGTAAGGTATAGGGAAACTCTCTGTGGTTCCCTAGGGCTGACAGAATGTCCCCAAGGAAAGACAAACTACCAGGGGTTCAGACCTCAATAGAGGAGGTGGGGTTCAGCCCGTGCCCTAGCAGAGGAGTTTGCCGGTTTGGCCAGACCCGAGCTGGCCCAAAGGCTCTGGGCAGACCATCCACGGCCCTCTGGAGTGCAGGCAAGGAGCAGGCAAGCAGCAGCCAGTGCCATGGACGTGCATTGAGGGTCTGGGTACCAGCGGGGCCGGGAGACTTTCAGAGCCTGCAAACCTTGTGGGAGCTCTGGTGTCCACATCGACAGGACTGCTGAAACATTATTACCAGGCTGAGGCTGCAAGGTCACACAGGAACCAGGATCTGGGCCGTGGCTGGGCCACACTCCACCAACTGTCCTCACATCCACACTGTTGGCCCCAGTGCTGGACGCTCAGGGGAGCTGCCTCCTCCCTGCACTGTCCCCCCAGCCTCTCCTGAGAAAAACAGCACGTACACTTCAAAGGAGAAGCGCTCAACATGCATGTTTATCACAGAGCATTACACAGAGAAGGGTGCATTCAGAGCTGAGAGGTAATAAATTGGTAACTGATACACTCTCCCTGTTCTTTTTAAAAGAAATACTATCAAGTCAAAAGCAGTACTAACTATATACTTGTGCTATTAACAGTCAGATATACTTGTGCTATGAACAGTCAGACATTTCATGAGGGGAAAGGTTTTAAGAAAAATAGAACTTACAAAGACTATGTTTATACACAGATATAAACATCATCTTAATCATGAAATATACCTTCCCATGGTATATTACCATATACATCGTCTTATTATCACCATTCTCCCCTCTCCCTGTCATTATAGTTTGCAAATTTTATGCCAGACCCCAGGTTGAAGACAGTTTCTTTCTTCATGATGCTTGCTCACTATAGAAAACATTTAGGATACAAATTTTAAAGAACAGTTTCATACCAGAGAAGCTAAGTGTTTTTAACTCTGAGCTTGGATGAGCTTACTGCTAGGAATATGGTGATCATTGTTTCTGAACCAAAAAACTAGGACACACGGTCTTTACAAAGAATGTTTTCTCGTTTGTGAATTGATACACATTTGAAAAGTATTACCATGTTATAAATTAAATCACATTTGATTACCCATACTGATTAAACATTGGTTGAAAAGATTAAAGGACTGTCTCAAAGTATCTAGGACACATACATATGAATGCTCTTATTTTTCTGATTTAAGTTTCTTTAAAAAAGATAACTTTTTACGGAAGTCTTAAATCAGAAAAAGAAAAGGAAAATGGTAAAAATCCATATTTAGCAGTTTTGTGGTTTGGGCAGAGTAAGTCTTACACACCCCTCTATCTAGACCTAATTTTTTCTTTTTGACACTGTAAGGAATTTAGGTCCCAAAACTTGATGGCCATTGCAGAAAGATGCTGACATGCCTTGCAGATAGAACTTACCTGCTTTTGCTGCAGAATTTTTATTTTCTCAAAGGATATTGTAAGAATACTTCTCTTGGGGTACTTAGGTTGTAAATCTCTGACCCTTCATTACATGGGAGGGCCCAGCAGTAAGGCTTGTAGAGGTTTTATATGCTTTCCAGAAATTGAGTGCTATTCATTACTCAGAGAGTTCGTACTTTCCTTCTTGACTAGTTTTCTGTAAACATTTTGTTCTTTTAGTGTATTTAGACTGGATCCTATTTATGTTTGAAGATACCTTTTAATACTACCTTTATTAAATGAAGTGAGATTAATTTGTATTTCAGCCTTCAGATTTTGCTTGGGATTCTTTGGGCTTCTTCTTATTTGGTAAGATAAGAGAGAAAATAGCCTGGACTTTTTGTTACCTTGGAAATTTCCAGCCCAAGAAAGTGTGCAAAGGCACAACTTATAGAGATTCTTGCGTGATTAGCTAGCCCTTTTCCCGAATTATTCAGCTACGTTAAAACAGCAGCTAGGTGCAGTTGGTGTTTTAGGTTTTCATATCCTCTGAAAGATTGATATCCCGCAAGAGCGATGATACTGTTGATGTCTCCCTTTATAGTGCTTTCAAATATCAGGAGCATCATATTCAGCTCTGTTCCTCTACTTTGCCTCCTTTAGACATTGACAGTTATTTTAGGACGTTTAATTATTCTAGGAGGGTATGTGTTTGCTAACTTCCTGAAAATTTTCCTCTCATAGTTTGGCTTCCTTAAGTGTGAAATCTATAAACCAATTTAGAGCTACTCTTAAAATAGAATTTTTCTTAAAGAGCAATCATCAGCAATCAAGACCAGCGTGGATTTTCCTGTCCATTTTCCCTTGTAACTCTGTTGCATTCATTACACTGGATGAGCTGTTCATTTTGATTTTGGCATGCATGAGTCAGTTTGGAGTAACTGACATAACCTTATTTAACACACTTATATTATGCTCTTAGGCTTATTTATTGATTACATATTTTCAAAGCTTCTGAAAAGCCCGGTGTCTTACTAGTAATTGAGGGAAGCCAATAAAAAGTCAGTATCATTTTCAAGCAAAGGCTTCAAGATTGAAGGATCTATTTCTTTATTAAATATTCATTGAGAACTGTTTCCTGCTGTCCTGACTCTCTGAAAATATATTAGAGGTAGTTCCTGCTCTCAAATAGCTCCCACTTTAGTAAAAGGAAAAGGGAGTTGGGGAGAGAGAGGAGTGGGAGCTTGAGCTGGGCTGCAGGGTCGAATGGGCATCTCCTCATCCGAAGACAGGGGAGATTCTGTTCTGCAGAAGCATGGAGGCATGAAAAACCATGGCACCCAAAGGAATGTTGAGTAGCTCTTAGTAATATTGATAAGTGAACTCGTAAATCCTTTCATTTACTTAACCTAATTTTATTAGCTCCCTGTACCTCATATGTGATATTTACTTGAAATAACAAGATTTGCATTTCATTTTTGAGAATTCTACGATTCAGACTTTCCCTGAATTAGAGTGAGCACCCCTTCTTTGCACTATAAATATATAAAAAGGCAAGCTCTTTCTCTCAGAGACTCTGACCACAGGGATTCTTCCTTCTCTCAACTGTAGTACATGTTGCCTTGACACAGGGTTGGCTTGGCTTTGCACTCAGACATGCAAGAGCTCATATCCTAACCCAGCCACTTACATTTGCTGGCTCTGGGGTCAGGGGAACAATTCCTATATCTCTCTAAGTCTCAGTTTCCATCTCTGTAAAATGGATACCACTACTCATTTCGTGGACTCTTCTGAGGATTACATGAGATGAGGCATGTAAAGTGCTGAGCACAATGCCTCCTAGCACGTAGCACTCAATTCAGAGTGGCTCTAATTAGCGGTCACTGGGCACTTACTCAGTAATGCCTCATACTGTAGCTTGGTTTCATGACTTATCTACCTCGTTTATTTCTACTTCTAGTGTGAAAGGACCCTGCCATACCCTTTCTGTCCCGTACACACCCTTACTTGGCCACACCCCTCAGTCATTCCTACTCCTGCCCAGTTCAGGCCAAGCACAGGTGTCTGACACAGAGCCGGTACTCGCTGCATCTTTATAATTAAAGACGTAGTGTTAAGTATTAGCAGTGCAGTGCCTCTTGAGATCCATTATTCTTTTATATTTGGGGTATGAAATTTCTTTTTGGATTCTTGCTGTGGAAAGCCAGAATCATGATGGCAGTGAAAAATCTGGGTTTGGTCAAAACTTGACTACCTTTGGCCAACGGCTATTATAAAACTCACAGACAAAACCAAACTGAAACAACAACAAAAAGCAGGTGCCTTGTGATTTTCAGAGTAAGTTGTAAAAGTTCATGCCAGAACAGAGTTGGAGTAAATTCTAAGCATGTAAAAGTACTTCTTCAAAAATTCATTTTGTCACGGAAGTTTAAGGATGACTTTCAGTAAATCACAAATAACCAAGAGAATGCAAGCACTATTCTTTCTTTCCCCCTTCCTTCCTTCCCTTCTTTTTTTAAATTATGTTTTATCTCCATAGAGTTTGTTTTGTTTTATTTATTTATTTATGACTGCGTTGGGTCTTCGTTGCTGCGCGCAGGCTTTCTCTAGTTGCGGTGAGCGGGGGCTACTCTTCGTTGTGGTGCGCGGGCTTCTCATGGCGGTGGCTTCTCTTGTTGCAGAGCATGGGCTGTAGGTGCGTGGGCTTCAGTAGTTGTGGCGCGTGAGCTCAGTAGTTGTGGCTCACGGGCTCTAGAGCACAGGTTCAGTAGTTGTGGCGCATGGGCCTAGTTGCTCCGAGGCATGTGGGATCTTCCCGGATCAGGGCTCGAACCCGTGTCCCCTGCATTGACAGGCGGATTCTTAACCACTGTGCCACCAGGGGAGTCCC
>NC_041227.1:14677643-14710086 GCF_002837175.3 Physeter macrocephalus | reverse complement strand
TCTTCCTCCCTTCCTCCCTCCCTCCCTCCCTCCCTTCCTTCCTTCCTTCCTTCCTTCCTTTCTCCCTCCCTTCCTCCCTCCCTTCCTTCCTTTCTTCTTCTTTCTTTCTTTTCTCTCCTTCCCTCCTTCTCTCTTTCTCTCTCTCTCCTTCTCTATCTCTCTCCTTCTCTCTCTCTTTCCCTCTCTCCCTCTCTCTCTCTCTTTTGCTGCACCACTTGTGGGATCTTAGCTCCCTGACCAGGGATTGAACCCACACCCTCGGCAGTGAAAGCTCAGAGTCCTAACCATTGGATCACCAAGGAATTCCCTATTCTTCATATTATAGTAAAATCCCATCATTTAAAGAAAAAAACCCTTTTGCTTTTTGTCTTTTTGTTTATACCATTTATCAAATTACATCCTTCATACACACAGAGACACACACACAACACACACATATACACACACGATTCATACTGAACCCTCTCTGGGTAGGGGGCTCTCTGGAGGCAGTCTTCAGGTTGTCTGAGGCCAATCTTCTGACCCCTGTCGGAGCTCTTGTCATTATATCACCGTGCCTGCTTGAAGCCAGATGTCTTTGTTTTACCTATGCTTAAAGTCTGCATTTCATTCCAGTCATCTTGGTAAATATTTTATACACGTGCAGTCATGTTTGCTTTGATTGGAATTCTGGTAACCATTCCATGTATTGATTTGAAGTCATCATAAGCTCAGAATGGGATTGAAGTAATAATTCACTGATAACAGTTTTGCCACTTTTCTTCCTTATTGGAGAAGCATGAGGAAGAGTTTATAAGGGACTGATGGAAACATGATTTGGCATGACCACAATTTGAATCAGAGGAAGTCTCTCATTAAAATTCTCACAAGGCTTATTTAAGGAGCAAGATCTTTTGAAATCGAATAATCTAGTGCTTACTTAATCCACACCAGCTGTGATTTGGGTGTCAGCGTCCTTGCTTTTCTGCTTGGCTATCTTCTCGCTCATCTGCTGAGAGGTGACTGCATCACTGGAGAGTCTTATCTTACTGGAGTCACCTCTCCCCAATCTTGAATCCACCCCTAGATAAAGATAAGGTCACATCAAGAAAGGGAACGTATCTTTGGTGGAGCTAAATCCATGTCTTAGATGCCTTTTGCCTGACCTTTATATGTTTTCTCTGTTGCACTTTTGCTAACCTTCTAGTGGCGGGTGGTAAAGGAATGGGGTGGCCTGCTGGTAGTTTCATCCGACGTTTAGCCTCTATCAAGCTCCCTTGTCATCTTGCTAAATTCCCAAGGTGTGTTCATTCTTGGCTGCAGTAAAACATCACCTGTGACAGGGTATCAGCCTGACTTACCTGTCCCGAAGGGATGACGTGTTTGAATTTTTTTTTTAGGGACATATCATGACACCATTCTCATGATAGACTTCTGAGGTAGGAGTTTCTGGCAGCAGTGGAACAGGACTCTGAAATAGGTCTAAATCCTGTACCTTGGATTGTTTGTTCACCATGGGCCTCGTTGCCAAGGCAGGATGAAACTCTCCTGTATGTTCTAATGTGTTCAGTTTAGCTTGACCCTGCTGTTTCAAGATGGGCTCACTGTCAGTGTGATGAAACACCAGCCAGATCTTCTCGGTTGTTCTCTAGGCCACTTGTGCAACTGACATTGACACGCCATCATTCAGAATCTCAGGGTTGCTAAGGACATTTGAGAAGAAATCACTTCCCATCAGCCCTCTGGCTCCGTCCTAATGCCGACAGTCTGAGGACTTTGCTGTCGTCTGGCCCAGAAGAAACAAGCCAGGTCCATCTGATTCGGGGTTTCTCACACAGAGTTCACTGGAGATGCCTCTGTGAGTGGGGTGTGTGTCCTGCACCACACTGTGAGCTCATCAAGCTCAGTTCTTATAGCAGCAGCAGCTACTATTTATATTACTCACCTATTTCCTCCATTTTCCAAAAAAGGACTTAAGGTGGCAGCTTCCATTTATCTACTTTCTTTCTGCGCACCAGGCGCTATGTTTTATACTTTACCAACACCTCTAAGCCTCCCAACTTCCCTTGTAGGTGAAATACTGTTGTGCTCCATTGAAAAAGCAGGCAGGTGCCGCACACATTAAAGACTTGCCCGGGGCCATCCAGCTCCCAAAGGCAGGGCACCCGTGGAACCAGGGCCATCTGACTCAAAGCCACTGCTCTCCCCCTAAACCCAGCTGCTCCTCCAGCAGCCTTTCTAGATAAGACGGGCTTGCTTGCTTGCAGGAGAGGGCTTGCTTGAGTTCTCTGAGGAGTTCACATCTGAGCTAAGGCCGAGAGGATAAGGAAGAACTGGTGACAAGCCATCCAGGCAGGAGGATCATTAACTGCATAGCCCTTGAGGCCAGAAAAGTGTGGCCTGTGTGATGAACTGAAATAAAGCATAGCTAGAGGGTCCTGAGCAACAGCAGTCATGAAGTTGGAGGGGCTGATAGGCCAGAGATGTAGGGCCATTGTGGCCCCTGGTGAGTTGTTGGATTTTATTCTAAATGCAGTAGGCAACATAAGGGCGGCTCATTTCTGTATTTTTAATTGTTTGTTGCTGGGAGATGATGGTGGCCTGAATTGAGGGCTTGGAGGCAGAGATGAGGAAAGTGGTTGGATTTGAGTTATACCAGTATTTCAGAGACTAGATCGAAGGACTGTATGTGGGCAAGGGGGTGGTGACAGAAAGGGGAAAATCGGGGATGATTTTGAGCACCTGGGAGGATGGGGGTACCATTCCTGAGATGGGGAAGACAGGGGGGTAAGGAGAAGAGGTTTGGGGATGAGGGCGGATGGGACTCAAGAGTTCTAGTTTGGGGCTTCCCTGATGGCGCAGTGGTTGGGAGCCGGCCTGCCGACGCAGGGGACACGGGTTCGTGCCCCGATCCGGGAGGATCCCGCGCGCCGCGGAGCGGCTGGGCCCGTGAGCCGTGGCCTCGGAGCCTGCGCGTCGGCAGAGGCCACAACAATGAGAGGCCCCCCGCGTACTGCAAAAAAAAAAAAAAAAAAAAAAAAAAGAGTTTTAGTTTGGATGTGTTAAGGGATGGAGGTAGCCAGTAGGATCTGATCAGGGTGTGTGAGTCTGGCGTTCAGAGGAGAATTCTGGTCTAGAGATGGAATTGTGGGAATCACAGTGTAGAGAGGATGTTTCAGTCCTAGGGTTTAGATGAGATACTAAATGGTGATATTCCCTTTAGCTAGTGAAAACCGCCCAAGCTACCTGTGTGGCTGGTATGAGCATTTAGTCCATCAGGATGCTGGCTGCAGCAAACTGTAGAACCACAGCTATTTTACTGCAGGATATACATTTGAAATTTATTTATGCCACCAAGGACCAGGAAGGTGAAATGCTACACTTGGCGCCGTAAAACCATTCTCTGAGCTTGTTTTCAGAAAAATCCATATCTGAATGGTGTGACTGGCTGGCTGTGTTCTAATAGGTCAGTTGTAACTTAAGCCCCAAGGGCCTTAGGGCAAGTAAATTAGTCTGAAGGTGGCTGCGATAAAGCCAGGGTGCTTGTTGTTGCCCCCAGATTAGAATCAAGGGCAAAAGAGCTGCATAGAAATTGGAAACCTAGAAGAAGCCTTGACCAGAGAGACAGGCAGCAATTACGTTGTGAGAATTTCACTGCCAGGAAAAGGAGAAGGAAGGTGTAGGATCACGAGCGAATTGAGGGCTTATAAGAAACGCCTGAATAGCTTCTTTCGCATCTGAAGTCCTGCGCCTCCCCTCCCAGGGAGCCTGATCTAGTAGCTCTGGCTGGGGGCTCAGGAGTCTGTATTTTCAACAAGTGATTCTTATGCAGGTGATCCATGGATCGTACTTTGAGAACCACTGAGTTTCAAAAGACCTTTGAGATCATCTAGGCAGCCCTCTCTTACAAGTGGGGAAACTGAGGCCTAGGGAGGAGGTGGTGCTTGCCTGAAGTGGCAGGACAAGTTGGCAAGCCAGTGCGGTTCCACCGACTTTCACTTCTTCATCTTGCAGTTGAGTCTTTATCCAAATGGATGGATCAGAAGCAAGCCTCCCGTCCCAATTCCCAACTCCCCTTCCTTCATTGTGTTTTTCTTCTTTTCTGTAACACCTTCCCATCTAAGAGTCAAATATTTACTGATTTACTGTGTTAATTGTCATATGTCTGTCTCACCTCACTAAAATGTAAGCTTCATAAGGGCAACGATTTGGGGAGCTTTTTGTTTTTCTTTCCACTGAAGGATCCTATGTGCCTTCAGTACACAGTGCCTGGCCTTATGGTAGGTATTCAGTGAATATTTGATGAATGGTTGGATGAAAACTATTTTGTTAAACTATACAGACGTTAACGGGCATTGTGGGAAAGTGCCAGCCCTTAGGCATTGTTAACCCAAAGTAGAGTAGAATATTCTCTTTTTCACTCCTTTGACTCTGGTTTGGATCCGAGGAACAGCTTATTGATGAGAGATTAATTAGAGACTTCCCAATAATATTAATAATAGCGATAATATTGATAACAGCAATAACGGTTGTTAATAACAACGGTGATAGCTACCATTTATGGCATGTTTACTGTCCACCAAATACATACGACATGAAGTCCTGCACTAAGAGCGCCACACCTGTTATGAACTCGTCCAATTCTCTTTTCACCCCAAGGGTGGAGGAACTGGGATTGTCTGTTTTCCAGAGGAGAAAAGTGAGGCTCAAAGAGGGCAAGTTATTTGTCCAAGGTTACACAGCCAGTGCAGTTAGGATCTGTCCTTAACCACCAATTACATTCAGTATTAGGTTTGGGGTGTCCTCTCTTTGGAGAAGGAATCGAAAAAGCTAAAGACCAGGCAAGCATCACCCTCCGGGGTGTCCCTGCACCAGGAGTACCAGCCTCCAGGATGGTGTAAAACCACACAGGCTGGAAGGCAAGATGGATTTTTTCAGCCCGACTTTCCAGCACTTCCACACCCTCTCAAGTCTTTCCATTCTCACATTACAAAGAACCTTCCGTCTTGAACTGTGAGGCTTTTCTCACTTCTGAGACCACCTCCCTGAAGCGGACCAAGGGACATTCCTGTGGTGACAGGTCACTAAGCCATTTCTCGGGAGGCCACTACAGTGCTTCCCTCTAAAGGGAAGAGGGGGACAGAAAGAGGCTCCTTCACCCACCTTTCGATACCCTTTCCCTGGTGAGGCCTCAGGAAGGGGCTGGGGGAGCCAGTGATTCTATAAATCTCCCGCGATACTTGAGTGAGCCTTTTGAGTTCCTGAGACACTGTGCCTGTCACACTGGCTGTGAGCTCACAGAATTTGTCACCACCTGCTGTGGAGAACGTTGGCATTCATTCCCGCCCCTGCCAGCCTGGCCTGGCCTCGCTCGGATGCGGTGAACACTCCACACATACGGCAATGGCCACGAGGCCACTTGCCCGACAGCTGCAGACACAGGTGGAAGACGGCGCCCCCCCTGGGCTGTAGCCAGGATTGTGTGTTGCCACACTCATTGCCATCTTGAAGCACACAGGGCACCAGGCGCTGTGCCGACCACCCGACAGCCACAGTCTCATTTAATTCTTATAATAAACACGATGAGGCCCTGTGGTCCCACTTCTGGAGATGAGGAAGCCCTGGAGCCATCGGTCCCTGGCGTGAGTCTCACAGCATCTGCAGAGGCAGAACCACGTTTCCAACACAGGTTGAGTTGGTTCTCAAGCCCGTGCTTTTGCGAGTCTGCCTGCCCCCCAACGCTGGTTAAGAGCAGGGCCTCTGGGTTTGAATCTTGACTCTGCCACGTCTCGGCCGTGAGACACTGGGCAAATCACTGAGCCACCCTCTTCCTTGGCTTGTTCTTCTGTGACATAGGGATAATAATATACTGAAATCACAGGATTGTCAGGATTAAATTAATTGATGTATAACGTATGTCAAGCACTTAGTGTCTGGCGCATGGAGAGCGTTGTGTAGGTGTTTGCCTTTATTATTAACTTAGATATCAGGTCCTCTTTTTCCTTTCTGCATGACGGAAACTTCGTCTCAGAAGTTTCAGGGCTTCTCCAGCTAGCCCCCCGTCCCACCACCCCCACAAAGGGCTTGTGTCTGTATTCCCAAGACGCTTACGTAGATCATCCGTACAAAGTGCTCACTTAGAGTGGTGCCCCCAGGAAATGCTAGCGATGACTAGGATGACAGTGCCGAGACGCTGGGGTGTGGGGAGACGGGGGCCGGGGGAGAGCCTCTGATCCTCAGCGAGCATCTGTCCTCCCTGGTGTAGGGTCCCGAAGGAGACGTGGCCACCGTGCAGATGCCCATGTCACGGGTACGATGAGAGCCAGGAGGCAATCATTATGCTGTATATACCAAGTTACTGTTATTTTAGTGCCCTAACAATGAATCCAATGTAATTAGTTTACAAGAGAGGGGAGATGAAAGTCTCATTCATTAAGTTCCTGGTCAAGGAACAGTAAATCAAAGAGATTAACACTTAGAACTCTTCCCAGGGGAATTCCTCGGCGGTCTAGTGGTTAGGACTCTGCACTTTCACTGCCGAGGGCGCGGATTCAGTCCCTGATCAGGGAAGTAAGATCCCACAGCCGCGTGGCACGGCCAAAAAAAAAGAACTCTTCCTGGGATAAGTTGTCTCAAAAAGCCACTGACCTGGACCTTGTCATTACTATACTTTCTACCTCTCTTGTAGCTGAAGAGTTGGACAGTGGAGGACCTTCAGAAGAGGCTCTTGGCCCTGGACCCCATGATGGAGCAGGAGATCGAAGAGATCCGGCAGAAGTACCAGTCGAAGCGGCAGCCCATCCTTGACGCCATTGAGGCCAAGAAGCGGCGGCAGCAAAACTTCTGAGGGAGGCCAGGCCGGCAGGGCCCCGGGCCGACGGTGAACTCTGGCTCGCCCACCCCTCCAGCTGCCTCCATCATCTCTCCAGCCCCTCTGTGAACTCAGGAACGTGCGCCAGGGGCCAGGGCTGCCGTGCCGGCCAGCGCGCCGCCCTGACGTGTGTATCTGAACTGGGCAGTTATATCATTTCGGAGGGTTCACGTGGGCGCTTTGAGACTCAGAGTTTTCAACCCCAGAAACAGAGACTCCTAGTTGAGTGAGAGCTGGGAAAGTGTCCCACTGTCTTTTGTTTTTCTTCTCCCAGTAGCTTTCAGTGGTTCTTTCTGGAAGACTTTAAAATATATATATATAAATATGCATATATATATATATAAATTATAACTAGATTCCCCACATGGCGTGGTGGCATCTCTGTATAGGTACAGTTTTAAACAGTTGCCTCTTTTCTGTAAGATTATGGTACTATGGGACATGAGGGCAGAGAACACCAGGAGACTGCTGGGGGCACTCTACCCCCTGGAGCCAACCCCACCCTTTTGCCAGGGCTGCACTGACAGATGAGGTTGGGGCCTGTTCCTTTACCATGCTTTCAGCCTTGTGCAGGCCATCCCTGGCTTCTGGAGCTCTCAGTGATGCCCAAGGGAAAGCCTTGAGCACTGGTGTTTACTTTCTGAGTCCCAGGAGAAGCCTGGCACGCTCCTTGCAAGACTGGCCTTTGCAGTTTCAGCGCCTTTCATCCATCTCCACTCTCCCAACTGCCTAGAGTCACAGCAAAGACACTGCCCAGTGCCTTAAGAGGACACGTGATCCAGCAAGGGGACAGGCCTGCCAGGAACTCCTAGCAAAGTGGAGCTGTGTTCAGTCTGCAAAAGGGAAAAGGTTTTTGAAGTTCTCATCATCCATGTGAAGATTACACATGTGGCGTTTTGCTCCACATTCCTTACAGACGGGTAGAGGGCATTGCTTTTGAGATCCACATTCAAACATGTGACTGTTTTCTTTTTCATTTTACTGCTACGGGTCTGGAAAGGGTAAATGAATATCAGACTAAGATTTGTTCTCCAGGAGACTCAACCCAGACCCGTAAAATGCCAGAGCTGGAAGGGACCATAGACATCATCTGGTCTAACAGAGGCTTAGAGAGGAGAAGTGACATGGCCCAAATCACAAAGCAAATTAAAGTAAGAGCCGGAATTGGGCTTTGGGGCTCCTCACTCCTGCTTCACTGAACCAAGCAGCCCCTTCTTGGAGGGAAGACACTTGTGTCAGTTTTGGTGAAGTTGTTTCAGGGAATCCTGCTAATGGAAACTTGCTCTTGCTTTGTCTCTTCAGTAGGCGACTGGCTGTGAAGAGATTCCCAAGGGGAGCCTGCAGATGGTTCAGTTTCAGCCATTCCGTGAGCTCCACAGCATCTGCCGGGCAGCAGACAGGCATCATGCGGGCAGATGTGGGGCCTAGAGCAGATCAGAGGGCTTTGCAACAGACAGCACTGAGCCATCCCTCTGGAGCCTTGGCTCATGGCCACATGTCACTTAGTCACACAGCCAAGAGCAGACAGTTGGGAAAGACAACTGTCTTTTTGTTTTCTAGTACCTCTTCCCCTCAGATAGGGGAGCTATGACTAGGTTGCACCTAAGGATACTGTAATTTGATTCCATTATTGCTTTTGCTACCCAAACCTGGGGGTCAGTGGAGAGTCAGGGAATGTTCCTCTTCTGTGGCTGGATTCTGTTCTTTACAATTACAGCAAGTTTTTTAAAATGCAAGAGGCTGTTGTCGGTCTGCAGGGCTTGGCCAGCTAAGCAGCCTTGTGGCAGGTACAGGCAACAGAGGACAATTCGAGGATCCCGCTACAATAATAAACGGCAGCTAGCGATCATGACCACTTATTATACGCCAGGCACTGCACTAGGTAGGTAGGCTCTTTGTGGCAGCTCCAAACTTCCCAGTAACTCTGTGAATTAAGTACTTTATCTCCATTTCATAGATGAAGAAACAGGTTCAGAGAGAAAAAACTTCTCTCCCAAGGTGGTACAGGTAGTAAGTGGTAGAATCAGGATTCACAGCATCACCATGTGGGACCAGTATTTACAGGGAAAAGGAAAGTCACAAGTCTTTTTTTTTTTTTTTTTTAATTTTATTCAGGTAGTTGATTTACGATGTGTTAATTTCTGCTGTACAGCAAAGTGATTCAGTTATACATATATATATACATTCTTTTTCACATTCTTTTCCATTATGGTTTATCACAGGATATTGAGTATAGTTCCCTGTTTATCCAACAGGTCTTTGTAAAAATGAAATGACCACTTTTCTTGCACAGACTAAAAAACTCTAGCTGGCGTTCTCAGGTTGGGAAACCACTGAATTAGTAGTCGAGTCTGACAGCCAAGTGAGTTTTAAAACCCAAAGTATGGAGCATGAATTTTCCTACACCATCTGCTGTGCTAATTAACAGTCCTGCCTCAGTCTCTCTCTCTTTCTCTCTCTTTTTTTTAAAGGATTTTGCACTTGGCCAGACAGGAGGGGAATGCCCATTCTTCTCCCTTCCTAAGCTAGAGCCAAGTAAAAGAAGGTTCGGTTTTCCCCCATAAATATTCTTGGGTGATGAATCTCGATCTGAGGTTTATTTTGTTTCAAGCATGTGTGCATCCAGCATGCTAGTCCAACAAAGTGCATTGCTTTCCAGTCTAGCTAGGCAGAGCCCTTTGGCCAAAAGTCAGTTTATTTTGGATGAGATGGATTTCCTGACAAGGTGTGTTTGTTTTCTTGTGACAGGAAGGCAGAGAAGCAAATCCTAGTCTTTTTTTTCCTTGAATACTAAATTCAAGATAGGTCAGCTGGCTTCCATTGAGCCCTGAGTGTCAGTCATTGCTTGAGCATTTGTGACTCAAGCTTCCAGGGGACTCTGGGCCTCTCACTTGTTCTCTCCTAGGAAACAATGACCCAGACCTAACTGTGTCTTTTTTTTTTTTTTTTTTGCGGTACGCGGGCCTCTCACTGTTGTGGCCTCTCCCGTTGCGGGGCACAGTCTCCAGACGCGCAGGCTCAGCGGCCAAGGCTCACGGGCCCAGCTGCTCCGCGGCACGTGGGATCTTCCCGGACCGGGGCACGAACCCGTGTCCCCTGCATCGGCAGGCGGACTCTCAACCACTGCGCCACCAGGGAAGCCCCTAACTGTGTCTTAAAAATCTCAGATTCTCCAGGAATATCTTTATTGCTTCCTCATCAGTAATTTTGAAGCAAATTTCCATTTTTATTTTTCCTTGTCCCTTCTCCCAACCACCAGTTGGATGGACGGATGGATTGGTGGATGAATGTTTGGCTTGATGGATACATGGTTAAATAGATAGATAGACGGACACACAGACAGACCCAATACTCCAAAGCAACTTAAGAACTATAGCCTTGACTCCTCCAGACTGTAGGTTCTGATCCAGGAAACATTTATTTAGCACCTGCTGCCAGAGATGTATTATTATACCATTTAAAATTCAGTTGTGCTTACCAATATCAGGAATGAGAGAGGTGACATCATGACAGATCCTACAGATATTAAAAGGCTAATAACAACTTTATGAATAACTTTATGCTAATAAATTCAACAACTTAAATAAAATGGACAAATTCCTTGAAAGATAGAAAGCATGTACCATAGATCACTCAAGAAGAAGTAGATGATCTGAATAACCCTTTATCTATGAAAACTTAATGGCTCTGGGTGATACAGGTATCACTGTCCTCATTTTACAGATAAGGAAACTGAGGCTCAAGAGAGGTAAAGTCTGTTGCTCAAGGTCAAGTAGCTAGAATATGGCAGAGCCAGAATTCAAATCCAGGTCTTCTGATCCTTATTCCAGTGCCCTTTCTAGCATACCATGTTGCCTCTAAAGATTGCAGCTCCTTTTTTACTGGAAAATTGTTCCTGCCCAGTCCGCATCCTCTCACCCCATCCTTTCTTAAGCACTATGTCTGTATTTTCATCAGGATTATAGTCATTGTATTTGGAATCCATGTTCTTTTTTGCGTTTGGAAAAAGAAAATCTCTTCTACCAGCTTGCACTCAGACCAACTTGGAAAAAAAAAAAAAAGAGCTTAAATGCTGTTGCAGATGTACAACTTAAAAATGTGAAGTTTGTAGCTTTAACTTTTTGTAACAAAAACTAATAACACTGGCTTAAGAGCTGACTTGAAATGCTATTTTATAAAGTTTGGATGTAAATAACCAATCGAGGTCAGCAGTTTGTATATGTATGAGACATAGCTTCCTCCACTGCCTTTTTTAAAAAAAATTGAGATGCTTCCTGTGTGCTTTTATGTTAGAATTGTTTCTCCCCCTCCTTCCTCCACCTTGTCACGTTTGTTTTAAATAAACTGTCATTTGGACCAGAGTCTGTCCTCTTTTAAAAAATGAGAGCCTCCATCTATAGTCTGGATGATGGTATTGTGAACATTTGTGACATCGGCTCTGTGGTGTGTGTATTCTGGAATCCAAAGCCAGGGGACAGGTAGGTGGCGTAGGAAGTAAACTTTTGTTGGACACCTACTGTGTGCCAGGCACTGAGCTGGTTGTCAGGGATTTAAAGATGAACTAGGCACAGCTCTTGCAGGCCACCTGGGGAGTCGGTTCAGCCCACAAGCATACAACATTGGAAATACTATGGTAGAAGAAAGTACACAACCTGTGGACACAGGAGGGAGCAACAGTCGGTTCTGCTAGGATGTCCAAGGAAGCTTTTCTGGAGGAGGTAGTACATCCTGAACTTTAAAAATGAGGAAGAGACGGCCAGGTGGAGAAAGGGTGAGAAGTGAGGGAGAGGAGGCGTCCTGGGCAGAGGGACCAGCCTATACAGAGGGTCTGGTGTGAGAGTCTGGATATAGGATCCACCTTGGCATATCCTTCATCTCTGTCGTTGATGAAACCAGGCCAGGCACTGCCCAGCATTCAGAGGGGATCGGCTGGGTCCTGCCCATCCTTATCCAGAAACAGTTCCCTAGCCTGAGGCTGGGTTCTCTTAGTCTTAAAATTTTACTCCACAGCTGGGAGGGAGCAAAGTTACACCAAAAACTAAGTTTAGGTCTCGAGTCAAGTTGCTCTACAGTATTTCATATAATAGTTGCACAATCTATTTGTATAACTGTCATGCTATTCTGCCAGCTTTTCTGGGAGTGGGGGTGATGTCTGCTTCCTATCGCCTAATTTTCTCACTCACTTCCTGAAATATTCAGCATATCTTCCTACATGTTGCCAGGCTTGATGGGAGATGTTCCCTCTTGGTCAGACTGAGAACTTAGGGCCAGAATAAGGGAAAGAGATGAAGTAAATTCATGTTTACTAAGCGCTTATATATGCCAGACACAATACAGAGCCTTTTGGGTTATTTCATTTTTTTCTCATAGACCCTGAGGTGTATAGTACTAAACCCTTCCTCTAAATAAATGTGATTCTCACCGTGTGCAGGAATGCTTCCTGCCCACCAGGAAGCATTTGGAAATGCAGTGCCCTGAAGAGGTGATTCATGGATCCTAACTACGTTAATCCCTGTCTTGCCCTCATTCCTATCATTCTCAGAGCCTGGTTGTTTAATTTTACTTTAATCCTATCCACTACCTATCAGATGCAGTCTTTTTTTGCGTACGTTTTCTAGAGTTCGATTCTGTTGTTTACAACCAAAGACTCCTAACTGATACAGAAACTGGACTTAAGGTGGACTTACAGCAACATACCTCCATAACTGGGCTGTCACAGGGCAAAACACAATGAGGTTGCTGCTCGTGTTCTAGCCTGGGAGACCAGCAGACCATGGGATGCAGCGGTCAAAGGCTATTTCCTGTGTCACTTGTTATCATTCGACCACTGAGGATCTGGCTCTCAGGGAAGGGACAGCTTCTGTCACACTTCAACTTTAAGGATGTGAGGAATGCCCAGGCTGTGGAATAGAATGCCTTATTTCTAACTGTACAGAATAATGTAAAGGAGAAGTCAAAAAAGGAAGTCCAAATGTAATGGGGGCGGGGAGGGGAAGAGTGGAGCATATGGCCACAGAGAAAGAATCTCTTACGACCTGCAGTGGGCTGAGCTCTCCAAAAACCAGAGATGGCCATTGATTCTGCAGGTTGCTGAATTCACAGCCCTGCTGCACATGTATGAAGTTAGGTACTGAGAGAAAGAGTGGGATTATGACCAGTGGAATGGCTGTAAGAGAGGATGTATGAGAGAAATCCGAGACAATCTGCAACACCGGGGGGAAGCAGCCCTCACCCTTCCTTACTGCACAAGTTTCCCAATGTCCTGCTTGCCCCAGCCCTCAAGGCTGCTTAGCTGGAAGGTGAGGATCAGTTTTAACCTAGAGGGTGAAAAATAGACTCTGAGTAGGAAAGAATCTTGGATCCACAGAGAACTGCAGAAACTTGTTAATTGATGCCATCAGAAATTTGGGGTGTATTTGTGGGAATGGATTTTTGAGGCAGTGGATGAAGGAAGGGGAAACGTAATTTTGGGCCTGAGTGGAATGTGAACAGTTCTCTTGCAAAAGGAACTGTGGCCATTTACAAGGGTAACTGGGTGCTGAAGAAAGGGAAATAGCCAAACCTTTTAGGGAAACTTGGATGAAGACTTCAAGCTAATACCAGTTACTTGAGTCCTAGAGGACCACTGCAGGTCCACCAATCATGAGAAAAATCGTGTTTTGATCTTGGTCCATATCACTGGAGGTCCAGTGGGATCCCAAAGTTATCCTGTATCTTCAGTTTCTGAATGATAGTTGGCTCCTACATTGGCTCCCTGACCCATGGAGGCCATTATAATATAAGAGGCCAGTAGAATTCAGTTCAGTAACTGTTTCAAAATAGACAGCTCGACAGAGATACCACATCTTTGGGGAGGCTGCAGAGGTTAGTGTTTCCACCAAAGCTCCCACAGGTTGATGGATGACTCCTATCAATACACCATTAGTTTCCCCTCTTTGGCTGGTGCAAAATTAGATGGGTCTTAGGAAACGACAGTGGGTTATTTTAATCAAGTGGCAAATCCCATTTTAGCTTCTGTGTTAGGTACGTGCTCCTAATCAGAGCCCCTGGAGCTAATATACCTCTATGGGTTTCATTCTCTATTCGAAGAAACAGAAACCACTCGAAGCATTTTACTATTAGCTGGAAGGGATAAGAGTTTTCCTTTACTATCCAACCCAGGGATACCTTAGTTCTCTAGCTCTGTAGCAGAAAGACTTTGATTCCCTGGTCATCCGTGTTCCACATGACATCAAACTGATCCACTACGTTGATTAACATGAACAGGGCCTGGAGAGTAACAAGTGTATTTTTGCTTATATACAAGATAGCTTCCTTATGTTAGAAACATTTATAAAATGGTGTGCATGGGAAGAAGCTGTGAGCATATGATGTGCTGGGCAGCCAGGGGTTGGAATGTAATTGACATCTGCTATTTTTGCCTATTAACATCCTCCCCCTTTATTTTGGTGACCTCACATGGACTTTTCTTTGGGTAACTACTTTTCTTCCATCCCAAGTGGTCTGTTGTAGATGTTTCTTCAGGTACCCTGCCCTTCACCCCCATCAAGGGAGAGGCATCTGACTCAAGCCAGGCAAATCAACCTCTTTGCTGGGATTCGGACGGTGTACAGAATGACACAGGGAAGGAAAGTGACTGGAGAGGGATCATTTGAATGGCAGTGTCCTCAACAGAGGCTTCAGGGGTCCTGCTACTGAGGTCCCTAGACCTCTGCTCATTCCTGCACTTCCTGAGGCCTGGCCACTTTGACTGGGTGAACTTCATCAATACCTTTCTGTTGTGGGCTGAATGGTGGTCCCCAAATATGCCCAAATATGCCCACATCCTAATCTCTGGAACCTATAAATGTTACCTTATTTGGATCTTGAGGTGAGATCATCTTGGATTATCCCGGTGAGCCCTAAATGCCATCTCAAGTCTCCTTAGTAGAAAGAGGCCCTGGGAGATGTGACACACACAGAGGAGAAGGCAACGTGATGACAAAGGCAGAGACTGGAGGAATGCAGCCACGTGCCAGGAAATGCCCGCAGCCGCCAGAAGCTAGAAGAGGCAAGGAGAGGACCCTACCCTGGAGCTTCTGGAGGGAATGTGGCCGTGCTCACACTTTGATTTTGGAATCTGGCCCCCTAGAACTGTGAGAGAAATAAATTTCTCTTGTTTCAAGTTTGTTTCATCGTTTGTGGCAATAGGTTACAGCAGCCACAGGAAACAATACACCTTCCAATAAATTAATTTTTTTTCTTAAGGAAGTCAGTTTCTGTTGCTTGCAAGCGAAGAACTCTAACTGTAACCGTTGTTCATCATTTCACTTATTTATTCTAATGAATTACCCTTTTTGACTAAGTCAGTAACCCGCTGGATTCCTATCACTTACAACCTGTGCCTAATCCAAGATTGGAACCCGAGAATGTGGATTCTGAGTCACTCCACGTATCACCCACTATCCCCAGTCACCCAGAAAGCACGTCAGGCAGCCAGCTTCACACAGGCAGAAACAGGCCCCTGGGCCCGGTCTCTCTATCTGCAGAATGGTTTTCACTGATACGCGGGAGTGGGAGTGAGTTGTTGCCTTTCTACCAGGGCCACACACAGCCTCATGATGGATGCAGGTCAGATGATTTTTCCTTGAGCTTTCCTCACACCAGCTCTAGGGACTCAAAGTCTGGAAGCTATCTGGCTCCTTGGTGTATGTCCAGCAAGACCACAAGGGTGGTGCATGCAGCCCTTCCGGTCTCTGTGCTCCGAACTGAGCAGAGCTGGGCCTAGACGTTAGGTGAGTGTGCAGGAGGGCTGGTGTGTGTGTGTGGTGAATTTATAGGCAACCCCTTGGCTTAGCTCCAGTCTCTGCTCCAATCTGGAGACTCAGAATCCACCCACATGTAGGGGCCTACTATGTACCAGGCCCTGTGTATGACACAAGGCCTTTGCACATGCTGTTCCCTCTGCTTGAAATGCTTCCAGGCACCCTCATTGCCTAATTAGGTATTTATCCCTATGATGAGATAGTCACTTGCTCAGGAAAGTCTTCTCTGACCTCGGTTAATGGTCCCTGCTTCCTTACACGCTTATAGTTCCCTTTACTTCATAAAGCTATTACATATTTATGTGGTTATTGAATTAAAATCCATCTCCCCCACTAGTCTGTAAGCTTCACGAGTGTAGGAATATATATTTTGTTCCCCACTGTATCTCTGAAACCTAGTAAGCAGTTGATAAATAGGAGGCCAGGTGGGTAAAGTAAATCTGAGAAGTGGTGGGGCTAACACCGTGGTGTCTGTGTGTATGAGGCGGTGGGTGGGAGGGGGCCGCTATGGGGAACTGGAGAGCCTGCGCTTCGCCCAAAGGCATTTGAATTTTTAAAAATACACTAAAAATACTGTTCAGCCAAACAAAACACATCTGCAGGCCACACGTGAAGCCCCAGCTTATGCCTCTTCTAAAAGATATTTGTTGAATGAATGAGTAAAGAATTTACAAGGAAGTCATTTTTATTTTTATTTTTTTATTTTATTTTTTTAAAGGTTTTTTTGATGTGGACCATTTTTAAACTCTTTATTGAATTTGTTACAATGTTGCTTCTGTTTTATGTTTTGGTTTTTTGGCCACAAGGCATGTGGGATCCTAGCTCCCTGATCAAACCCGCACCCCCTGCATTGGAAGGCAAAGTCATAACCACTGGACCTCCAGGGAAGTCCCAGGAGGTCATTTTTAAATGCTCAAAAAGCAAGGAGGAGGAGAGACGCAAACTGAAAGGATCTCCTTTTCGGTCTCGTCTCTGTCCTCTTAAGGACAAGGTCTCCCTATTTCCTCTTTCTCCTCAGTGCTCCACATGTAGTAGGCTGCACAAATTGTTTGATCCATTCAACGTTTACTAAATACCTGCTCCACGCAAAGCCAGGTTCAACCAGACAGTGTCTTCCATCTTGGAGCTCAGTGTGGTGGGACAGACAGAGCCACAGTCCGGCAATGACTTGATAGTGATGGCTGTCCCAGCCACAGTATGTGAAAAGGGCAGCAGGAACCCTTCCCTCCCAACTTGCTCAGCAAATAGAGAGAGGATTCAGCAGGCGAGTATAAAATATGTGGCCCCAGCAAGGATGAGAGGGCTGGACCTGGCCACAAGGGACAGGAGGCTCAAGCATTTGCCCGGATGGTGACCCAAGGTAGGGCTGGAAGTCTGTGTCATGGGCAGAAGGGAACTGCCAAGATCAGCCTGGGGGGATCTAGGGAAGCGGGGACAGATATCGACGCACGGCAGCTCCTTGCCACCAACACTTCAGAGCTGAGCTGGCTTTAAATCAGTGCTCCATTTGGCTTTCATCTCCCTCTGGGGCACAGATTGTGACCATCTAATAGATGGGCTGAAATGTGGAAATGGAGTAGGTCCTAGCATAGCTGGTCTAGACCTCAGGCCTCAGGCCAGGGCCCCTTCAGACTTTCTGTATCTTAAGCCAGCCCTGGGAGGAAGCTTCAGGACTATTGTTTAGCAAGTCTTGCCCATCCACTAAGGGGGCAGCCTCCTAGTGTCCTTCCTTTAAGACCTCATCTTTGAAAGCTGACTCCTGTTGGAAGCTCCTGGAAAGGAACCACAGCTGAGGTCCAGGAGCCTACATCTGAGTCCCCTGCCTGGTCCTTTCCCTAGCTCTCACAGAAGGTTCTAGAACTCTATGAACCCCCTACCACCACATGCACATTTTGTGAGGGCATTAGAAAGGCCAGTGGGAGGAACATTGCCTTGGCAGACCAACGAGCTGGGATTCCAACCTGGGCTCCACCCCTTCTAGTTGTGCGACATCTGGGCAAGTCACTGCGCCTCTCGGAGCCTGTTTCCTCATCTGTGAAATGGGGACGAGTCTCCTCCTCCAGCATAGGGCCAATGTGACATGGCTAATAGATAGAAGGTGCTCAGGAATTGTCAGCATCCTTCTGACTTTCCCCCTTTGGCTCATCGTGGGTGGCTTGGAGGTTCGTTTATAAAGGTCTCTGGGTTGCTCCCCAGGCTCACAGAATCTAGGGCAACACTATGCTGCCCTGCGCCTTTGGAGGAAAGGACCCGGCCTCCAGGTGTCATTTCTGAAGCCAGAGTGAGTGATACCGAGAGGTCATGCCACCAGGAAGAACTGAAGCAGGGGAGGAATCTCTGCTCTGTTTCAGCTCACCGCAGGGGTTGTGGGAAGGGGGGCACGGAGCCCTGGGTTTAATAAACCTGAGAGTTTGGAGGCCCACTAGTGGCCTGAGCCTCCAGGTCTTCAGATCTTCCCTCCTGGGAGGTCTCTCGGGAGGTCTCCAGAGAAGCCTCCGACACGCCGTCAACGCTGCTCAGCAAGTCCTCCAAGTCCCAGTGGTCACTGTTGCGCACGGCAGCCTCCAGGGCCTTCTGGCGTCGGTAGAAGTGGGAGAACTTGTTGAAGATGATGGTGATGGGAAGCGCCACCACCAGGATGCCCCCGAGGATGCAGCCCGACGCCGCCAGCTTGCCGGCCACGGTCACCGGCACCACATCCCCGTAGCCCACGGTGGTCATGCTCACCATGCCCCACCACCAGCAGGCCGGGATGGTGTCAAAGCCCACATCCTCCTCCTTCTCGGCTGTGTAGGCCACGCAGGAGAACACAGACACACCCACGGCCAGGTACAGCAGCAAGATGCCCACCTCACGGTAGCTGTGCTGGAACAGAATGCAGGAAGTCAGAGTTGGTGAGCTTACAGACCCGGTATTGGGCATATGGGGAAACCGAGGCCCAGAGAGTAGAAGGGGCAGGTCCATAGTCGCAGAGCAAAGCGGAGCTGGTGCCAGCACCCAGGTGCCCTGCCTGCACACTAAGGTCGTTCAACTGCAGTAGCCAGCAAATCGCCCTGAGATTGAACACAGGCCCGATTTCTGTTGTCCAAAGTGCCTGCCTGCTAAACCGTGGCTGTTTCTGCTAATGCAGGGGCCACTGGTGGTGCCAGCCAGTTAATGGAAAGCTGGTGATTTTTACACTGTTGCAGAACCAAGAGAGAACCGCAGTTTATATTCCACAATGTAAAGAGTTGGTTTCATGTCCTTTTGACCGGTCTATCCCATTTCTGATAAGTACAAAAATATTTTCTGCCTCTCAAGGAAGCTAAGAGGATATATAAGTTCCCTGGACCACCCACTGAATGCACTGGCCTATGGGTATGTATATTTGTTCTGCCCCCAAGGCCAAGCCTTCTGGCACTGATTCTCAAATAGGGCAGTTCTGTCCCCCAAGGGACACGTGGCAATGTCTAGAGACATTTTGGGTCGTCACAGCTGGGAGAGGTGTGCTACTGGCATCTAGAGGCCAGAGATGCTTCTAATCACCCTACAATGCACAGGACAGCACCCCACAACCCAACAAAGAATTATCTGGCCCCAAATGTCAATAGTGCGGAGGCTGAGAACCCCTAGTCTGGAACAGGGCCTCCCAAACTATAAGGTGCAGAGAAATCATGTAGGGGGAACTAACTGAGTAGGTCTGGGGTAGGGCCACAGATTTTGCAAACTCCCAGGTAATTAGAAAGCTGCTGCTGGCCAGGGGCCTGGCTTTGATTAGCAAGGCCCTCATCTAAAGTCTTACACCCGTGCCGTGGACGCTGCAGCTTTGATCAGCACGCTTCTCCTTCCTTGCAGAAAAAGCTAGCAGCATCAGGCCCTGGCTTCCTGCACGGTGGAGGCAAGGCAGAGTTCTGGGGCAGCCTGTCCCTGGAGAAATGCCCAGTTCAGGGGTCTGGCTAATGGAATTCCCTCTACCTGCCCTAGCAGTCTGCCCAGGTCACCCTGCCTGCACCCAGCATCCTGGCTGCCCTGCCGTGAGAGCATGCAAAAGGCTTTCCTAAGCCACGGGTGGAAGGGGTCTTTCAGCACCTTTTAGGGATTCTTAACAGGGTTGCATGGAGCTTTAGGAGAAAGAGGTGCTAGGGCCAGGACCAGGTGGATTCTTCTCTGGGCTGTATCACTCATTTGCTGAGGAACCTCTGACAAGTCCTGCCACCTCTTGGAGCCTCAGTTTCCACATCTGCAAAGTAGTCACAAGAATACTTGCCCCTGTTTAAACCTCTCACAGGATCCCCTATTCCCACAGGAAAAAGTCCAAAATTGCGGGCCAAGAGTTCACGACCCTTCAGTACCCGGCCCCACTCACCTCTCCAACCTCCTCAGTGGGCACACCCTTCCCTCCATGTCCCCCTCCCAGCATCATCCTTTTCCCTCTCCAGGCCTTCTTCCAAGCTGTTCATGTTTCCTCCCTCCCCAAACCAGGCTAATTTCACCCCCTTGAGGGTAAGCTTGCCAGGGCAGTGATTCACCCCCATTGCAGGCCCTGACACAGGGCGGGTGCTCAGTAAATTGCAACCAGGCTTTAAAAAGGCAACCCTCCAACCTCAGCTGCTTCATCTATGGGAAGGGAATAAATAATAGCAACTTCCTGAGGAAGCTGTCCTGAGGATGAAATCGATAATGGATATGAAATTGGCACAGAGTTAGCAGTCAGTAAGTGATAGTTCTGGGGCTATCGCTAGACTTAGCCTATGAAGGGTGACCTATGATACCCGTGCTCCCTGATAATGCCGGCACGAAGGCTCGGCAGAGAAGCCAGTGAGCATCCTGCTTGGCATATTTTTGTGATGTTTGACAGATAGATCAAAAGGTTACCAAGGTAACCTTTGTCTTGTTTTTGTTCTTGTTGTTTGTTTGTTTTTGTCTTTTGTTTTGGTTTGGTTTTGGAAAGAAAGGCAAGCAAAGCTCTGCCTCGGTTTTCCGTTTCTCTCCTGGGAAACAGATAACAGAAAGACCTGTTGGGAAGGTAGGACTGGACGTGCAATGCACACCTGGTGTCCAGCCCCGTGTGCCTGGACACCACAGGCTTGGAAGCTCCCCTGCTAACCTGCCCCATGGTGACACCCGCCTCCCCGAAACCCCTAGCCCTACCTTGAGCGTTGCACCCAGCGAGCGCAGCCCAGTGGAGTGGCGCGCCAACTTGAGCACGCGGAAGATGCGCATGAGGCGGAACACCTGCACCTCCTTGCCCAGGTCGCCCAGCTCCTCGCCACCCGCTCCGCCCCGGTCTCGGAGAGCCACGCCAGCCAGCAGCGTGAGATAGAAGGGCAGCACGGACACGATGTCGATGAGGTTGAGCGGGTGGCAGAAGAAGTTGCGCGTGCTGGGCGCCAGCAGGAGGCGCGACGACACCTCGAAGCTGAACCAGGCGATGCAGAAGTACTCGAGGTGCCGCAGCACCGGGTCGTCGCGCAAGCCTTCCGCCCTGCGGCCCGCGGCCACCGCGGCCACGGCGGCCGCTGCCTCGCGGGCCTGGTACTCGGGCAGGCTGTGAATGCACATGGCGGCGATGGAGGCGAGCACCACGCCGATGGAGACGCAGCTGAAGAGCTTGCTGGGCAGCGAGTAGCCCGGGTTCTCCATGGTGAGCCAGAGGCGGCGGCGCAGGCGGCCGCAGCGCACCGCCCCGTAGCGCGCCAGCTCTCGCTGCACGTCAGAGATCTCTTCGGGGCACGGGTCCACGCTGCTCAGCGTGTCGCTGTCCTCGTCCCAGACGCGCGGTCGTGCCACGCGCCGCTCCAGGTAGCGCGCGCGGCAGCACGTGGCCAGCGCGCTCTCGCCCAGGCCCCAGTAGTCGGCCTCCTGGCCGAAGGCGAAGACGCACTGCTCGTCAAGCACGTGCAGGCGGCCGGTGCGGTAGAAGTGCAGCAGGCTCAGGAAGAAGCCCGGGTGCCGATCGAAGTAGAACTCGCGCGTCGCCGCATCGTAGTCGTCGCACAGGCGTCGCGCCTGCTCCTCCGACGCCGCGGCCTGCAGGCGGCCCAGCCGCGTGCCCGGGAAGCGCGCCAGGGCGCGGGCGCTGAGCCGCCGCCGCACGCCGCCCACGTTCACGCGCAGCGCCTCGTCGCTTCGCCGCCAGGGGACCCGGGCTCCGGGACCCGGGCACTCGCTCACCATGGCTGCCGCGCGCTGGCCTGCGGACAGGGGATGGGCACGCTGAAGGGGGCGTTCCCGGACGGCCTCCCTTCCACGAAGACCAGGCCTAAATCCCCTCCCTGCTCCATCCCCACCCAGGGGTGTTGGAGGCTCTATGTGAAGCGTCTGGTACGCCGCCCGTAGGCACACAGTGTCAAGTGCCCTCTGGACTCAACAGTCAAGCTTGGGTTTGAATATCCCTCACTCCCCCACTGGGGTCCTTGGCCAAATCACTGAGAACTCCCCCCCACCCCTTCATTTTCATAAAGTGGATGCTGAGATGTCCCTCGGAGGATTATGAAAGCTGTCGAACGGCAGGATGTCCTGGCACCCGGTGGCTGCTCGTTCAGGACGTCTCCTTGCCCATGCTTGGATTTTCGCGTACCAGCGGCTTCCTATGGGATCTTGCCCAAGCCAGCCCTCTGAAGCTGTTTCCTCCTCTACACAGTGGGACAGTAAGCATTACTATCTGGGGTCGTTGAGAGAATCAGTTTAGACCAGAAGTTCTTAAGGTGTGTTCCCTGGACTAGCAGCTTCACCATCACCTGGGAATTTGTCAGAGATGCAGCGTACTCTCAGCCCGCTCTGGACTTGCTGAGTCAGAAACTCAGGGCATGCGGTCCAGCAGTCTGTATTTCAAGAAGCTTGGAGGGTGATTCTGATGCATGGTCCAGATTAAGAGCCATTCGCTTAGACTATTTAAAGCATCTGTAGAGTCAGTCTGATTGAATTTTGGCACTCTTGTGTGACCATAAGCAAGTCATGTCACCTCTCTGAGCTTCTGTCAAATGGAGCTAAAAATATCCATCTCCAAGTGTGGTTAGAAAGATTAAATGACCTTTAGCAGGCCTGGCTCCCAGAAGGGGTAGAGTAAATCATCCACCTGTTTGTCTCCTGGAGTCAGGCAAACCTGGGTTTATAGCCACCCTTGATGCATCTGGAGCCTTGAGGGAGATGCTTTTCTCCAGGTCTCAATTTCTGGCGTGATGCACAATCCACAATGCGGACAATAGCACCTGCTCCCAATGAAGGCTGGAGGATTGAGGTAGGTTATGGAAGTGCTCGGCCTTAGCGGATGCTCAGGAAATGTTAGATCCTTCCACTTCAAGTTCTGCTGGAAGTGAGGGCCAGTGACTCACCTCCTGACCCTCAGAAATGTCATCTGTGCTGTGGGTTCAGTCATGCCTGCTTCCCTTGGGTGGACGGGGGACTGAGTGTGTATCAAGCAGCTGGCCCGGTGCCTGGCAGGGAGCGGGCAGGGTGCCCTTCACTTACCCTGGGCTTGGTGTTTAAGGGGGTCAGGGTTTCGTCCTTAGCTCTGTCACTTGTGTGACCTCTGGCCGGTCTCCTCCAGCTCCGGGTTTTAGCTCCCTTATCTATAGAATGGGGATAGCAGCACTTCTGGTGAAGGGTTATTGTGAGTATGTGTGCAAAGCCCCCGGAACACAATAGGTGCTCAATAAATGTCAGCCCCTTGCACTTCCCTCATCAGACATAGGTTCAGCTTCTGAGTCTGCCACTTACTAACTGTTGACCTTGAGCCGAATCATGCCCCTCTCTGAACTTTGGTTTCCTCATCTGTAAACTGGGGAACATCCTACTTTCCATAAGAAGTTTTGAGGATCAAATGAGGTAGATTGTTTATCGGCGTGCAGCTCCACGCCTTCCCCCCCTACTTGGACTTGGTGTCAAAAGGTGGAGTTCCTAATCTAGTTCCATCAACCATTAGGTGCAGGACTGTGGGCAAATCGCTTTCTCTTTTTTTCTGGAACTCACCTCCCTGCTCTCTGAAATGGGATGATTAATTTAACAAGCCTTCCCTGCCTAGAATCTGAGGATCAGTAAGAAAGATTAAGTGATTTGCTCAAATGACCCCGCTGGCCCATGGCACAGTTGAGGTTGGAAACTAGGCTTTTTGATTCAAGACTCTCTCCACACATTTATTTTGAGCACCTACTATGTGCTGGTCATTTCGCTGGGCTCCAGATACACTTCGCGGATTTAATCCCTCCACCAACCCTGCCAGGGAGGTTTTCGAATCCCATTGTGATGATGAGCAGACAGGACAGCCCAAGCCCGGCCAGCCCCACATTGCTCCCTCCTGGGTCGGGGTTGGGGGCGGGGGGGTCTCATAGCGGGGACACGGGCACCGGGACCCAGGGCAGCCTGGCCTCCCATTCTCGCAGCCCCCGCGCCTTCCCCGGACCGTGCCTCCCCTCCCAAGGGAGGTCCCTTACCTGTCGCGGCCCCTGTAGGGCGTCCGCCGGCCGCGTGGTCCCGGAAGGTGCCGAGGCTGGGGAGCCGCTGGCCGCGCCCGATGTCTCTGCCCGGAGGCCCCGCTGACTCCTCCTTCCCCGTCTTCCTCCGTCCCGGTGGCTGAGGCCGCATCGATCGCTGCCAGGGGAGGGAGGGAGGCCGCGGGCTGTCGGAGGCGGGGGTTTCTATTCCTGACTCAGTTGGGGAGAGGGCGGATGTCTGGAGACGGGGCCCAGGCAGGGCATCTCCCGACAAGTCAGGGGCCAGGGGATGAGGGGTAATTTAAGGGGCCGGGGTCCCTCTAGAGAGGGATTTTGGCCGGAGCTTCTCTGACAAAGGAACAACAACAACAGTAGCAGCAGTAATAATAGCTTCCTTCATTGAGTCCTTAGTATGGGCCAGGCACCAGGCTTCAGGTGACTTATCTTAAGTTATTCCTGATACAAACGACATGGACGGGGTCTTCTGTTACCCATTTCACAGACAAGGCCCAGTCATTAGCTCAGGGCACTTAGCTAGGAGCTGTGGACCTGGGATTGGAACTCACATCTTCCAAGATTTCCGCAGGGAAATCTTGAAACAGATCGAGCCTGAAACAAGTCATTTTGCCCCTGAAGTTCAGGATCATCACCTGCCCACAGATTCCTGAGTCGTGGTGCCGAGGGTAAGAGAGAACTGTGCCAAAGAGTTTTGTCAAGGTTGTGTAAACCACAAGCATTTATTAAGCACCTACTGTGTGCCTGGTTGGGGAGAGGGTCCTGAAGATTAGGACCTGGATACAGGAAAGGATTCCTACTTTACAAATATGGTTAATAATAATGATTTATCTGTTGAGCTCTTACCTTGGGCCCAGTATTCTACAAACCTCATCTCTTAAACTGCAAATATATCTGTGGCGTAGGTGCTATTCTTGATATTATTCCGATCTCACAGATAAGAAATGTAAGGCTTTGAGAGGTGAGGTGACTTGCTCAAGGTCGTACGGTTGACTTCTGAGTCCTCTAGGCCATCACTGTCCAATAGATGTAATGTAAGCCGCATATAGAATTTAAAATTTTCTTATAGCAACATTTAAAAACAGTAAAAAGAAACGGGTGACGTTAGTCTTAATGTATTTTATTTAACCAAGATATTATAATTTCAACATGGAATCAATAAAGAAATTATTAATGAGATATTTTACATTTTCATTTTTGTGCTAAGTCTTCAAAATCCAGGGTATTCGTTTTTTGTTTTTGTTTTTTAAAATAAACTTTATTTATTTATTTATTTATTTATTTATGTTTGGCTGCATTGGGTCCTCACCGCCACGCGTGGGCCCCCCTCCAGCTGCGGCAAGCGGGATCCACTCCCTGTTAAGGTACGCGAGCCTCTCACTGTGGTGGCCCCTCCCGTTGCGGAGCACGGGCCCTAGGCACACAGGCTTCAGTAGTTGCAGTGCACAGGCTCAGTAGTTGTGGCTCATGGGCTCTAGAGCGCCGGCTCAGTAGCCGTGGCGCATGGGCCCAGCCGCTCCACGGCACGTAGGACCCTCCCGGACCAGAGCTTGAACCCGTGTCCCCTCCATTGGCAGGCGGACCCTCAACCACTGCGCCACCAGGGAAGCCCCAGGGTATTAGTTTTTTATTGCTGTGTAACAAATTACCACAAACTTAGCAACTTAAGGCAATACAAAATTTATCATCTCATAGTTTCTGTGGGTCAGAAGTCTGGGTATGGCATGGCTAGATTCTCTACTCAGGGTCTTACTAGGTTGAAGTTAAGGTGTCAGCCAGGGTGGTGGTTCTCATCTGGGATTTGGGCTTCTCTTCCAGCTCACAGATTGTTGGCGGAATTTGTTTCCCTGTGGTTGTAGAACTGACCTCCCTCTTTTCCTGCTTGCTGTCTGCTGGGGATCACTCTCAGCTCCTAAAGGCTCGCTGCGGTTCCTGGCCACGTGGGCCCACAGGCAGTCGCAACATGGATGTTTAAATTCTCCTGGGCAAACCGGAGTGCTGTGTGAGCAGCCAGAGAAAATGCTCTGCTTTTAAAGCACTCCACTGCTTAGGCCAGGCCCATCCAGGACCGTCTCCCTTTTACCTACTCTCAAAGAGGAGGAGAGTATACAGGGGTAAGGGTCACTGGGAATCATCTTAGAATTCTGCCTACTACATTCACCTACAGTAAATCCCAATTTGGGTTAATCACATTTCACGTGCACAGTAGCCACTTGTGGCTAGTGACTACCATATTGGGCAGTGCATCTCTGGGCTTCAGTTCTTCCCTCAAAATAAGAGATTATGCCTACAGCCCGTGCTCTGCAACAAGAGAAGCCACCGCAATGAGAAGCCCGCGCACCGCAACGAAGAGTAGCCCCCGCCCTCCGCAACTAGAGAAAGCCCACGCGCAGCAACAAAGATCCAACACAGCCAAAAATAAATAAAAAATTTTTTAAAAAGAGGTTAGAGCAGGAAGATGCTCTTGTCGGATTCCCTCATTTTACCAATGAGGAAACAGAGGCCTTCTAGGGAGGAAACAAATTTTTAAAATTTTAATTTACTTTAATAAATTGAAGTATAATGTTCTTATAGTAAAGTGCATAAATCTTAAGTTACAGCTGAATGATTTTTTTTAACATATCTATGCGTCTGTGTGACAGCCACCCAGGTCAAAATATAGAATGCCACCAGCACCCCAGTAACCTGGGGGTGGGCAAATATATCTAACTGGGGACATTGTTGTTGGTGTCATACTTGGTGAATTCCTACTAAAACTCAACGTCTTGGCTTGGCTCCCCCTCCTTCAGGAAGTCTTCGCTGGTCTCCAGGCTGAGTTAGGTCCCTCCTGGCCTCCCGTGGTCCCCTGGATTCCTCCAGTCTGATGCATAACATAAACTCTGTAGCTAGGGCTCTGTCTTAGCCTCCAGTGTGGGAGCTCTGTGAAGGCACAGCCTAGAGCCTGTACTAAGTGCTCAGCAAACATTTCGTGGATGAGGGAGGGAGGAAAGCGAGATTGGAGTTTGAAGGCCCAGGCTCCTGGACACAGGTGTCCAGCCTCCCACCGGATTTTCCAGAAGGGCAGTGGAGACAAGCAGTGAATATGGAGCTGGATGGGCTGGAATTTGGTAGCTGAGGACAGAACTGACACTGCAGAGACCAAAACACAGACCTTATGGAACAGTAGTAAGTTAGGCAGGAAGCTAAGCAGGTGACCCTAGAATGGTCTGTATAGTTGCTGCCACCTGTAGCCAGAGAAGCCGTGACCTGTGATCTGCCGCCTGCAGCTGTTCCAGGCCACTAGCTCAGAACTCAAAGCCTCAGGACATGGGGCCCTTAGCAGCCAAATTCTAACTGGCTCGTGTGGGAGTCTCTTCCTCCTGATGCTTTTCAGGCAAGGAACCCAGGGCAATGAGCCGCACACCATCAGACTCAGGCTCTAAGTACCTAGAATTAAGGCTGGTCACTCATGCTTCTTGGGTCTTGGGTCTTGTAATCCCCATTTTTCAGATGTGGAAACTGAGTCTTTAGAGCTAGAAGGAATTTTCAAATTCCTTGTTTTCAATAATTACAGAATGTAATTATTGTGGTCAGTAAGGTTGTAAGCTTTGGTGTCAGACTCCTTGGGTTTGAATCCCGGCTCTACTAGTTATAAGCTGTACAACCTTGGCCGGATTAACCTCTTTGTGCCTCGGTTTCCTCGTACATGACGTGGGCAAAAATGATAAAGCCTACATGGTAAAGCTGTGAGGACTTAATGAGATTATACAGGTAAAGTAATGAAAATGACTCCTGGTACAGGGTAAGGGCACTGTGATTTTAACTGTGGCTGGTTTTATCAGTATCTGAGGAGGAACATGATATGGTTTAGCTCTGGCTGTTTCACCTCTTAGCTCAAAGCTCCGCTCCTTCATTGTCAAATGGGAATAACGATACCCACCTTTCTTGGGCTTATCGGGTGGATGAAATGATCTTTTAAAGTGTGAAGCATACGGTAGGCGTTCACTAAAGAATAATAATCATTATCTGAATTAGACAAGCTCTTCGTGTGATAAGTCTGTAAGGAACAAGCCCCAAATCTCACTGACTTCCTATCACAAACATTTATTTATTTCTCACAAGTTTGAAGATTGGCTGGGACACCTCAAGTTCAGGCCTGCCCCTCCCCACCAGGTGTCTTTCATCTGAGACCAGTGGCTTCTAGGCAAGTTCTTCTCATGGCAGAGGGTGGAAGCTCCAAGATGCCTGGTGCCTTGCCTTGAAACTGGCACACTGTCACCTGCACCCATGTCCCATTAGCCAAAGCAAGTTCCAGGGCCAAGCCCCAAATCACTAGGCAGGGGATGTATACTTTCCTCCACAAAAGCCAGGGTCAGGTTGGGGAGGGAAGGGGAGACTATGGGTAAAGAATACAATGTACCGTATTCTCTGCATTAACCACATGAGTTTATAGACGGGCAAACTGAGGCCCAGAAAGAGGAAGGGAAATACCCAAGCTCACAGGCAGTCAGTGCCTCCCTGATTGCTCTCCATCTTCTCTCCTCCCAGGCCTCACCTTGTATCCTTATAATTAGCATTTGCTGCTTTGGAGTCAACAGTTCGAATCCCGTGACAAGGACTGTGGCAGTGAAGAAGTAGAATCCTTGCATCTTCCAACAGGGCCAACAGAAGCCCAGAGCAGTGACTCACCTGCGATGACACCGCAAGGTCAAAGGAACAAGGGGAGAAGACCCAGGATCCCCAACTTCATCCCCAGATTCTATCAGGACACAAATGGAGACCCAGCAGATAAAGCAGGGAGGGAGGAATCTGCCCGCCTCCTTTCCCACCCCAAAGTGAGTCCTGGGGAAGAGGGAGAGTCAGAAATCCAGCTCCCTGGGTCCAGGAATGTCCCTTGGGGTGGCTGTCATTCCCTCATGGACACCCCCACTCATTAAGTCCTGACTATGACCACGCCCCCAAGAAATAGAGGCCAATGAGGTATCCAGTGATGGAGACAGACCCACCCATAAATAATGACATCCCAACTGTTCAGGCAACATTTCCCCAAATGTGGAGTGATTCGAAATGATCTTAGGGCGTGCCTGGTTGCAACATCATACAGCACTGGCTCCTGGATTGAGGAAGTTCTTTTCAATCCTTCCAATTACACCAGGAGGGAAGTCTCAGATTAGAAGCCTGTGTCTTTAACATCTCTTTAACCCTCATTAATCTTCCTTTATTACAACAGAGACAGAGAGTAGGCTTCAGGCTCACATCCTGGCAGGTGGCAGGATATAGCCAGAATTTAATACTATTATTTAATATCTTTTAAACTGACATGATTTACTTTAATGGAATTTAGCTGTTTTCATCGCATCTGCTCTTTTTTTTAAGTTTTCTTTTTTAACATCTTTATTGGAGTATAATTGCTTTACAATGGTGTGTTAGTTTCTGCTTTACAACAAAGTGAATCGGTTATACATATACATATGTTCCCATATCTCTTCCCTCTTGCGTCTCCCTCCCTCCCACCCTCCCTATCCCACCCCTCTAGGTGGTCACAAACCACCTAGCTGATCTCCCTGTGCCATGCGGCTGCTTCCCACTAGCTATCCACCCTACGTTTGGTAGTGTATATATGTCCATGCCACTCTCTCACTTCATCACAGCTTACCCTTCCCCCTCCCCATATCCATGCTCTAGTAGTTCTGTGTTGTATATATGTGCCACATCTTCTTTATCCATTATCTGTTGATGGACACTTAGGTTGCTTCCATGTCCTGGTTATTGTAAATAGAGCTGCAATGCACATTTTGGTACATGACTCTTTTTGAATTATGGTTTTCTCAGGGTATATGCCCAGTAGTGGGATTGCTGGATCGTATGGTAGTTCTATTTGTAGTTTTTTAAGGAACCTCCATACTGTTCTCCATAGTGGCTGTATCAATTTACATTCCCACCGGTTGTTTTATATTGAGGTATAATTGACATATAACATTATATTACTTTTAGGTATACCACATAATGATTTGCTATTTGTATAGACTGTGAAATTGATCACCACAATAAAACTTAACATCTGTTACCATACATAGTTACAGAATTTTTTTCTTGTGATGAGAACTTTCAAAATCTACTCTCTAAGCAACTTTCAAATATCTAATACTATTATTAGATATTATTGATACTATTATTTTATATCTTTTAATCTGACATGATTTACTTTAATGGAATTTAGCTGTTTTCATTGCATCTGCTTTTTTTTAAATTGCCAAGTTACACATTTTAAAAATATTTTATTTATTTATTTGGTTGCGCTGGGTCTTAGTTGTGGTAGCTGGGCTCCTTATTTGTGGCATGCAAACTCTTAGTTGCGGCATGCATGTGGGATCTAGTTCCTTGACCAGGGATCGAGCCCAGGCCCACTGCATTGGGAGCTCAGAGTCTTAACCACTGCACCACCAGTGAAGTCCCTTTTCCATCTGCTTTTACAAGTACAATCTATTTGTGACAGGTGATCCTGCTTATCCCATATAGAGTAGTGATATCCAGTGTTTCTCTTGAAATAAGTTTATTTTTATACGGAAGTACAGGCAATACACAAAATATCGTGATGCTATTTTGCAGGTATGGCGAACATTGTGAAACGGGTATGTGAATAGATTGATGTTTGGAAAATTCTCCTAGAACAGTGTTTATCAGAAGGTTGGAATTGCCACTGGCAGAGAGTGCTATCTGGGTGGCTGGGTCCCAGGCCCCCCATCATCATATCTTCCTGCAGGGAATCCCATCCTGAGGTTCAGAGCTATGGATCCTAAATCAGAATTAGCCTGAGGAGAGAGAAGGAAAGGGTTAACCCCCTCCCATAATAAAGCTCTGGGTTCTGGACTTGATCCCCCATCCAGACCCCATCAGCCCAGACACTAAGGCCAGACTCCCCACCCTCCTTCACAAAGGCAAACTGAAACTCAGAGCGTTTAGGGTTGTGGTCCAGGTGATGCAGCAAGTTCAGTAAGAGAACAAGGATCCCCAGTTCCTCTGTCATCCTAACAGGACCCCTCCCACCCCATTCAGTTCCCCAATTCTGGCCACAGGAGGCCCACGCTTCTGGGGAGGTTCCTGCTAAAGCTTGTTGAACTGGAGGGATCTCTTAGGGCTGGGGCTCAGAGAGGGAAAGAACTCACCCCAGGCACACACAGCCATACCTCAGAGAGGGTTTCTGCAGTCCTGGCTGCAGGCACCGAGGCAGCACCGTTTGTGGCCTGGGCTGTCCCAGTCTCTGGAGCACAGGTGCTGCACGGGGCTGAGGCAGTGCAGTCGGTCCTCGGGGCAGCTGCCCATCTTAACTGCAACACAGGAGCCGGGTGAGTCCCGCCTGTACCCTGGCCCTGGGGCTTGGGGCTTGGCTGGCGGTCAGCAAAGCAGAGAGGGACTCTTACCGAAAACCTTACGGACGCACTGGCGGAAGCATGCTTTGTGGCAGCACTTCATCCTTGAGGGACAATGGCTGTCGTCCACACACTGATCAGGCACCGATAGGATGCAGGGCCCATCGTCCGGTGGGCAGCCCCCAGATTTCTCTGTAAGAGAACCCCCCAAATTTTGCAGCTGGAGGCACTTCAGAATTAGGTATAAGCACTGTCCTGGAGATCACACAATCTAAATTCTCCACTACTCACTTCTTGCCTGTCCTTTGGCAATTTTTTTTTTTGAATGGACTTGCTTGTATTGAATTTTTTATTTAATTTTTTTATTGAGGCCTAATTGACATGTAACGTTAAATTAGTTTCAGGTACACGATGTGATGATTCAATATTTGTATATATTGTGAAATGATCACCACAATGTCTCGTTAACGTTGGGCACCATATATAGTTACAATTTTTTTTCTCCTGATGAGAGCTTTTAAGATCAACTCTTCTAGCAACTTTCAAATATGCAATATAGCATTATTAACTATATTCACCAGGCTGTACATTATATTTTCATGACTTATTTATTTTACATCTGGAAGTGTGTACCTTTTGACCCATTTCACTCCTACCACCATGCCCCACCTTTGGCAACCACCAGCTGTTTTCTGTATCTATGAGCTTGATTTGTTTTGTTTTGCTTTGTTTGTTTTTTTTAATTATTATTCTTTTTTACTTTTTGACTGCACTGCACGGCAAGCGGGATCTTAGTTCCCCGACCAGGGTTGGAACCCGTGCCCCCTGCAGTGGAAGCGTGGAGTCTTAACCACTGGATCGCCAGGGAAGTCCCTTGTTTTGTTTTTTTTTTGTTTGTTTGTTTGTTTGTTTTTGCGGTACGCGGGCCTCTCACCGCTGTGGCCCCTCCCGTTGCGGAGCACAGGCTCCGGACGCGCAGGCTCCGCGGCCATGGCTCACGGGCCCAGCCGCTCC
>NC_041227.1:14672597-14677475 GCF_002837175.3 Physeter macrocephalus | reverse complement strand
CAGGATCCTCCCGGACCGGGGCACGAACTCGCGTCCCCTGCATCGGCAGGCGGACTCTCAACCACTGCGCCACCAGGGAAGCCCCTTGTTTTGTTTTTTAGATGAGATCATACAGTATTTGTCTTTCTCTGTCTAACTTATTTCACTTAGCATAATGCCTTCAAAGTCCATCCATGTTGTAAATGGCTGGCAAGTTTTTTGGTTTTTTTTTTTTATTCCAAGCCTCAGTTTTCTGTCTGTGAGATCAGAAGCAGGACTCCTTCCTCCCGGGGCTGGTTTGAGACTCAGATGACAGAAAAGACAGAAAAAAAAAAAAGAAGTTCAAAATCTCCACCTGGGCCAACAAGGCTGGGCCTGGTCCGGACCCTGCCCATCTCTCTGGTCTCATTGTCTACACTCTTTAACTCGGTGGCTCCTGATCAACTCCAAGCTGCTTCTCTTTGCAGGGCCTGTTTTTTGCCCATCACATTCAAGTCTTCATCTGCCTCTCCTAACCTTCCCTCCAGATCCAGGCTCCCCACTCACAGGCGTATACATAGAGACACAGTCATACACACACACCGACAGCCACGTAGTACTGGAATGTCTCATGGATGTGAAGACTCAGAGAATGAAGGGCTCATAGCCAGACACAGTTACGTAGATATCTGTGCGCATAGAAATAGATACGTATACACGGTCAAATATGCAAACACACTTAGATGTATACACACAATTAGCTATGGGCTTAACCGTATGAAATAGCTGATATTCAACTTTGTTGATCTACAAAAATAGCAATCTCATATAGTTTGACCTATACACATACATGTGTATATATACATATGCATATATATATATCCAGACAGTCACAAGATAGTTAATAGTTACATACATGTATAATGAACTGGGATGTATGAACTGGGACATATACACATAGTCAAATAAGTTATAAACACATGCCTATACACATAAGTATATACACACATAATTATACATACACTGAGACATACACAGTCATATATGCGTAAGTGTATAGCATATGTGTTGTGAACAGAGAGACATATGAGTGCATACACAGTCATATACACACAACCACATACCCAGAGCTACACAGACACAGATCTATTCACATAACCATTGAAAACATTGGTCAGTCACTTACTGTTCACAAGGGACTGTGCAGGCTCTTTATGTCAGAGATGCCCAGATGTTTGAGGGGTGGGAGTAAGGGGGCGGGGGGAGGTGTCTTTTAAACAGAGATGTTTGGCCTTTCACAGACAACACTGTGTCTCCCTCCATTGTCTGAAATCCTACTGAGTCCCGGGCCGATGTCTCATGGGAGAGAATCAGGGGAGAAAGGGACGTGTGAATTAGGGGGAAACCAGCGTGTCCCGCTGAGCCATGACACAGGTCCGACGTGGGCTCAGGTTCTGTGGCCGCCAGCTCTCATCTCTGTGCAGCTGGGCTGGGTTTCGGGGTGTCCTCTCCCAGTGCCCCCAGAAGCTCTCCTGAAGTGCCCACTTAGGCTGCACTTACTGGATGCCAGCACCTTATTCCTCAAGAAATTGTTTACTCCTAGGAGAGAGTCATGCGACCTCATTTTCCAAGGAGTAAGTTGGGAGGGTGAGTTTGCCTGATTCCAAAGACCTGCATCCAAATGCCACCTGTGACACTAACTCAGAGTCCTGTCCTTGGCCTTGCACAAGTGGTTTCCCGCTGAGCCTCGGTTTCCTTATCTCCAAAATGGGGATAAAGATAGTCCTGACCTCACAACATGGCAATGAGAGGAACGGGGTGATGGTGCATGAATCACAACCAGCACGGCCCTGGCCTTGGAACTCGCCAGCATCCTTCCCTCGTCAGCCTGGGGGCCTCTGAGCACTCTCCTTCCTGAAGCAGCTCACAGCTCTGAGGAAGGCTCGAGGGGCAGAGAGGATGCAGAGAACTGCTCCCCAGGGCCCTGTGGAGGAGGGAACCTGCCCCCATGACTGTCTCTTTCCCCCAAAGCAGAGCCAGGGCTGCCCGGGTATACGTAGGTCAGAGTGTTACAGCCCCAGAAGGGATGGAGGTGGAGGCATCGCCCGAGCCGGGAGGCACCTGCGTAGCTACCCCAGCAGCCCCAGCCTCCCACACCTGTTGACAGGTCAGACCCAGCCTTTTGGAGGAGGCGGAGGAGAAGACAGGTAGGGGTAAAGCTTCCTCCAGACAGATCCCAGATCCCAGAAACCACGCCCCCTAGTCAACTCTGGAGGCCCTTTCATAGATTGGGCTGGGGGACAGAGGAGGCTGGAGAACGACAGAAACAAGATGGACAGGGGGCCAGACCAGGCCTAGCTGGCCACAGAAGGTGACAGAAAGAGTCATCTCCCTGCCATGCGAACCCACAGATCCGGACACCTCCATGGAGACAACCAAAGAGCACGGACCGCCGGTCCATCTCCTCCCCTCCCCAGAGGCACAGGGAGACGCATGTTCTCACGTGGACAGGCACACAGGCTCAGGCACACATGTATGCGGTCGTTCCTAAGGATACATGTGCAGATGCAAACCACGCAGACAAGCAGGCACAAAGATACATGCGTACATAGAGACAGACGCACGTGTGTAAACACAGTCTTACGCTCAGATGTGTAGACAGGCACAGACAAGCACGGGGAAACTGGCAGGAGGACATTTACAGCCACACACACAGGCAGGCTTACGGGCACAAAGATATACAGACAAAAGGCAAGCTGCTGGAAGCACTAAGAAACAGGCACACTCACACACACACACACACACACACACACACACGCGCGCGCACACTGCATTGCTTGCTTTCCCACAAACGCTTACTCTCCCTACGAGGTAGAAACCACCTCTATGCCTGGAGCAGAGGAACCTACCCATACTCACCTCCCTTCCTCCTGCCCAAGGTAGCAGGCAGCTGGCTCCCCCAAGCCAGGAGGGCCACCAGGAGAAGGAGGCTGTGGGCCCTCATGTTTCTGTTGCCAACACCTGATGAGGTGGAACCCAGAGGCCCCTAAATTAACACCTGCAGCCTCAGGGAGGCTAGAGCAACTGAGTCAGGGGAGGCAGGAGAGGGGCTGGATGGAGTGGCATGTGTCTGCCTCATCCTGGCTTCACCATCTGCTCAAGAGCCTCTGTGCAAGGGTGCTTGTGCAAGAACTGATGATGGGTGGGGACAGGCCCTGGGTGCCTGGGGCTAGGATCCAGTCCTGCCTGTATCACCTACTTGGGCTGTGATTTGGAGAAGTCTTGTTCCTCTTTGGACCTCAGCTTTTCTCATCTGTATAAAGAGTGAGGGTTGTTGAGTCAGATGCTCCCTTTCCTGGTTCTCTAAGACTTTGAAGCCCCAGCAATGGCTTAGGCAGAGGATAAGAGTCAGCTCTGAATGGTCAGGAGGGGTTTGCAGAGTTCTGGGTGCTTAGGAAGCATTCGAGTTAGGGTCAGTGCTCTCTGCTGGAGAAGGCTGGCTCAGGCTGGCACGGTGATTGAGGCCAGCCCTGGCCTCCCCTCTTGGGCTCCCGTGGATGGGAGAGTGAGACCTCTCCACCTTTGGTAAGGTCACCTTCAGCGGCATCTGGTAGAACTGCCCTCCGCCTGGGGCTGATTGAGCTGTCGGGGGTGGATGGAGCAAGGGTTTAGGTTTGGCTGCGGTCGCTCGTCACAGCAGATGGAGGTGGCCTCTGGGACCCCTTCTCTGGCCCTAAGGGATCCTGAGCCAAAAATCATAGCCAAGGCCCCCACGATAGATTTCACATCATCTCGCTCCTGCGTTTGGTGGAAGAGAGACAACTGGGACTCAGGGTCCTAAGGGGCCCCAAGCAGAAACCCCACTGAACATAAGTAACTTACCAGGACCCGAGGAGATCAAGACCATCCTCCCCACCCTCCCATTTGAAAGATAAGGAAACTGTAGGCTGTCAATGGGAGGGGACTGGCTCAAGGACACAAAGTTAATTTCTAACTAGGCTGGGACA
Source organism: Physeter macrocephalus (assembly GCF_002837175.3). Taxonomy (NCBI): domain Eukaryota; kingdom Metazoa; phylum Chordata; class Mammalia; order Artiodactyla; family Physeteridae; genus Physeter; species Physeter macrocephalus. The sequence continues at coordinate 14,673,510 of NC_041227.1, read as the reverse complement.
TCTGTCATCACCTCTCCATGATCCCCATCCTGGTCCTTGGAAGTGAGGCAATACCTCATGTGACCCTGAGAAAGGAAGAGCATGTTCCAGTCCAAGACAGCTCCCACAGTCAGGAAGTTCTTTCTTGGGTTTAACTTGAATCCCTCATGCTATCTTCTAAGCTCTCAGGAAAACAGGAGCCCTGTAGTCTATGATCTGATGTGACTTTTGGAATTCTAGCATCCCCTTGGCAGCTTTATTTAGAAGGAGAATTTTATGAGGCTAATTTTTCTTCCTGATTACATACTACACATGTACATTGAAGAAATGCTTTTCCAATTAAGATGATTTTGTAGACATTTTCCGGTGTCATGAAGTGTCCTCCAGTATCATCATTTCTAATGGTTATATGGTATTTTGTAAGATTGATATGCCAAAACATATATAATTAGTTCCTTATTGTGAAACACATAAGTTTCCATTTTTTAACTTTCATACATAAAGCTGTGAAACAATCTCTATACATAAATTTTGAGTCACATCTCTATTTTCTTAGGGTAAATTTGTCAAAGTGGAAATGTACAAGTACAAACTTCCAGTTATAAAATATATAGGTCCTGGGAATGTAATGTACAGCATTGTGACTATAGTTAATAATACTGTAATAGATATTTGAAAGTTGTTAAGAGAGTAGATTTTGAAAGTTCTCATCACAAGAAAAAATTCTGTAACTGTGTGGTAACAGATGTTAAGTTTTATTGTGGTGATCAATTTCACAATCTATACAAATAGCAAATCATTATGTGGTACACCTAAAAGTAATATAATGTTATATGTCAATTATACCTCAATATAAAACAACCGGTGGGAATGTAAATTGATACAGCCACTATGGAGAACAGTATGGAGGTTCCTTAAAAAACTACAAATAGAA
>NC_041227.1:14667284-14671942 GCF_002837175.3 Physeter macrocephalus | reverse complement strand
TATATGTATAACTGATTCACTTTGTTATAAAGCAGAAACTAACACACAATTGTAAAGCTATTATACTCCAATAAAGATGTTAAAAAAAAGACAAAAACAAAAACAAATGCAAGGTCAAAGGGCATGATCTATTTCAGGCTTTGAGTATCCAGTCACATTCCATTTCAGAAAGGAAGGAAATGAGTGTAAGAGAGCCTGCACCTGCTTTGCAGTAGATGTCTCTTGTTTTTGTTTGCCCAGCATCCCTGGTGGAGTCATTGCTCCCCAACTCCTATAATTCTGTTTGCCTGCCAGTCACCAGGTAATTTCTGTATCACAGGTGAGGGCATTTGACCCAGTTCCATGACCTCTAACCTGCCCACCCCTCCACTCAAATCCTGAACAGAGAAGGCAGTGCTCTAAAGAGAACTGTCTAAATTTCAGTTACTGTTGCTCACAACCAAAGATCCTTAACAGATATACTCACCAAATACATGCTATTTAAAAAGAAGTAAATAAAATCTCTGCCAATGGAAAATGGTGTCTCATTTTAATTTTAATTCACCTTTCTCTGAATGTTGGTGACGAAGAGCATTTCTTTATATGTTCGCAGTGACTGACTGTATTTCTTCTTGTGTGAATTACCTGATTTTGTACTTTGCCCATTTTTATTGAGGGTACTTTTATTTTTATTATTGAGTTTTAAGAACTGTTTATATATTAAGGATACTACTAGCTTGTCATACACAAGAGGCAGTATGGTAAAGTGGTTAGTGGATGTAAACTGGGGTCAGGCAGACCTACTTCTTAAATTAATTTATTTTTAATGTCTTTAAAATTGTTATACTGTTTTTAAAGGTTATAGTCCATTTACAGTTATTACAAAATATTGGCTATATTCCCCATGTTGTACAATACATCCCTGTAGCCTATCTTACACCCAGTAGTTTGTACCTCCCCCCCTAATGTTGCTGACCCCCCCCACCACTGGTAACCACTAATTTGTTCTCTGTATCTGTGAATCTGCTTCTCAGGCAGACCTACTTTTTTATATTTTTTTTCCAATTTATTTATTTACTTTTAAATTTATTTTAAAAATTTTAACATCTTTATTGGAGTATAATTGCTTTACAATGGTGTGTTGGTTTCTGCTTTATAACAAAGAGAATCAGCTATACATATACATACATCCCCATATCTCCTCCCTCTTGCGTCTCCCTCCCACCCTCCCTGTCCCACCTCTCTAGGTCAGACCTACTTTTGAATCCTAGTGCCACCAGGTTCTAGCTGTGTGATTTGGACATGTTTCTTAACTTTTTTAAACCTCAGTTTACTCTCTATAAAATAGAGATAGTAATATTTATTTTATAGGATGGTTCTGAGGATTGAATGAGATGAGTTTGCTAAATGCTTGTTTTAATCTTATCCTGCAAATATTTGTTTTCTTGTTTTTTGCTTTGTACCAAAGTTTTAAATTTGGGGATAGTCAGATCAGTCTTTTCATTTGTGTTTTCTCCCTTTGTTTTTATGCTGCAAAGAGTCTTTTCGACTCTGATGTCAGATGCATGTTTACTATATTTACTTACATTTCTTTTGTGGATTTTGAAAAACACGTTAATTCTTTATGCATCTGAAATCTATTTTGGCATAGGGGTAGGAGATAGGGAAATACCTTCTGTTCTAAGTTATTAAGCAATTGTCCTAGTATCATTTAGTGAATAATTCATACTTTTGCCGTTGATCGGAAATCAGAACTTTATAAAAACTCAAGTTTTATATGTAACAGGGGCTGTGTTTGGGGTTTCTGTTCTTCTTCATTGACTGTTTATTCTTGTGCCATCATTGCTTTGGTAATTGTAGCTTCACAATACATTTTAGTGACTGGTGGTGCCCATTACCCTTCATTAATCAACATTTTCAATTGTCCATGTCACAAGTATTTCATTCTTTCATGTGGACCTAACAATCATTTTTTTAAATTTCAAAAATAAATTCATTGTTTTTTGTTAAACATTTTATCATAAAAATTTTCAAACACACACACACACAAAACAGTAAATACTTTTCTGAGGCCCTGTATACCTATCAGCCAGATTCAACAATCAACATTTCTCCCAGCTTTGTTGATATATTAATTGACATATAACATTGTGTAAGTTTAAGGTGCACAATGTGATGATTTGGTACGCATATATATTACATATCACCATAATAAGGTTAGTTAACACATTCTTTTTTAAAAAATTTATTTTATTTATGTAACAATTGATTTACAATGTTGTGTTAGTTTCTGCTGTACAGAAAAGTGATTCAGTTATACATATATCTACATTCTTTTTCATATTCTTTTCCATTATGGTTTATCACAGGATATTGAATATAGTTTCCTGTGCTATATAGTAGGACCTTGTTGTTTATCCATTCTATATATAATATTTTTCATCTGCTAATCCCAAACTCCCAGTCCATCCCTCCACTGCTTTACCCCCCAGCAACCACAAGTCTGTTCTCTATGCCTGCGAGTCTCTTTCTGTTTTGTAGATAGGTTCATTTGGGTCATTTTATATTCCACATATAAGTGATAGCATATGGTATTTGTCTTTCTCTTTCTGACTTTATCCATTCATCTGTCAATAGACATTTAGGTTGTTTCCATATCTTGGCTATTGCGAATAGTGTTGCTGTGAACATAGGGGTGCATGTATCTTTTTGAATTAGAATTTTGTCCAGATATATGCCCAGGACTGGGATTGCTGGATCATATGGCAACTCTATTTTTAGGTTTTTGAGGAACCTCAATACTGTTTTCCATAGTGGCTGCACCAATTTACATTCCCACCAACAGTGAACACATTCTTTAACTCACACAATTACCATTCTGTGGTAGTTGTTGTTATGGTGGAAACATTGTTTTTTTCTTTTTTTTTTCTTTTGTATCTGGGGTGATGAATGTTAACTAAACTTATTGTGGCAATCATTTCGTGATATATGTAAGTCAAATCATTACACTGTACATCTTAAACTTACAGAGAGTGCTGTGTGTCAATGATCTCAGTAGAACTGAGAGGGAAAAGAGTGAGCATAATCCAGCAAGAACAACAACAAAAAAAGCTCTACTCTCTTAGCAACTGTCAAGTGTACAACACAGTATTGACAGCTAAAGTCATCATGCTGTACATTACATCTCTGGAACTTATAAGTCTCAGCAATTAACATTTGACAACAATTCCTTCTTGTATAACCCGCCCCTTTTCAGGCTGAAGTATTTTAAAGTAAATCCACTGCATCTCTCATTTTTATCCTTCAATACTTCAGTTTGCATTTCAAAGAAATAAGGACGTTCTCATGTAATCACAATACCATTGTCATACCTAACACAATTAACAGTATTTTCTTAACATCATCTAATAGTCTATTTTTCTCACCATCTCAAAAAGGTCTTGGTACACTTCGTTTGTTCAAATGGAATCCAAACAAGTCACACACATCGAGTTGGTTGTATGTCTCTTAAGTTTCTTTTAATCTAGAACATTTCTTCAACTCGTACTTCTCCTCTTCCTTCCCGTCCTCCTCTTCCTACTTCATGTTATTTATTTGTCGAACAAAACAGAGGAATTGTTCTTTAGAGTATCCCATGTTACTTCCCTGTGATATCTTTCAACTTACTTCTCTATCCTTCATATGTCCTGTAGATGAGGTTTGTTGAGGTTCAAGTTCGGTATTTTGACAAGAACACATCACAGCCATGCTGTGTGTTTATATTGCAACATCTCAGGAGGAAGACTTTTAGTGCAGTGAAGATAGATTAATGCTTTTTAGGTGATATCCCCTCATACTCTCTTTGTAAAGTGGTGCTTTCCTACATACAAACTGCGGATAAACTGTGAGGTGAAGACTTGGCCCCCTGTAAATATCCAGTCCCAGTCAAACTTTTACCAAATGATTTTAGAAGCCATGGATAATCATCACCTGAATCAATTACTTCATTAGAGGTTGGAAAACCCACTGGGCTTTGATTTTGATTATATTTAAGGTATAAATGATGTTGGCCAAGAAGGACATCTTGACCTTGTAGAGGCTTCCCGTTTGGGGAAGAGCATATCTTTTTAGAATCTTTTTTTTTCTCATTATGGAAAATTTCAAAGTCAATTTATCCATATCTTTATAAATGTCATTTAGTAAAGTTTCGTAGGTTTTTTTCAGAAAATTTCTGTACATTTATAGATGCATTTATTTGTAGGTATTTTATGTATTTTGGTAATGCTCAATAGGAATTTTTTTACTCATATTTTCTATCTAGTTTTTGCTAGTATTCAATAATATGAATTACCCCTACTTAATTACCAAGAGAAATTTGAGAGTTTTTTAATTTTTGAATTTTATTCTATCTTTTTTTAGAGCAGGTTCTTATTAGTTATCCATTTTATACATATTAGTGTATATATGTCAATCCCAATTTCCCAATTCATCCCACAACCACCACCACCACCACCCCCAACCCCATTGCTTTCCCCCCTTGGTGTCCATATGTTTGTTCTCTACATCTGTATCTCAATTTCTGCCCTGCACACCGTTTCATCTGTACCATTTTTCTAGGTTCCACATATATGCGTTAATATACGATATTTGTTTTTCACTTTCTGACTTACTTCACTCTGTATGACAGTCTCTAGATTCAT
>NC_041227.1:14665694-14666687 GCF_002837175.3 Physeter macrocephalus | reverse complement strand
ATCCTTTGTCCATTGATTCGTTTGCAAATATTTCCTCCCATTCTGAGGGTTGTCTTTTCGTCTTGTTTGTAGTTTCCCTTGCTTTGCAAAAGCTTTTAAGTTTCATTAGGTCCCATTTGTTTATTTTTGTTTTTATTTCCATTACTCTGGGAGGTGGAACAAAAAAGATCTTGCTGTGATTTATGTCGAAGAGTGTTCTTCCTGTGTTTTCCTCTAAGAGTTTTATAGTGTCCAGTCTTACATTTAGGTCTCTAATCCATTTTGAGTTTATTTTTGTGTATGGTGTTAGGGAGTGTTCTAATTTCATTCTTTTACATGTAGCTGTCCAGTTGTCCCAGCACCACTTATTGAAGAGACTGTCTTTTCTCCATTGTATATCCTTGCCTCCTTTGTCATAGATTAGTTGACCATAGGTGCGTGGGTTTACCTCTGGGCTTTCTATCCTTTTCCATTGATCTATATTTCTGTTTTTGTGCCAGTACCATATTGTCTTGATTACTGTAGCTTTGTAGTGTAGTCTGAAGTCAGGGAGTCTGATTCCTCCAGCTACGTTTTTTTTCCCTCAATACTCCTTTGGTTATTCGGGGTCTTTTGTATCTCCATACAAATTTTAAGATTTTTTTGTTCTAGTTCTATAAAAAAATGCCATTGGTAATTTGATAGGGATTGCATTGAATCCGTAGATTGCTTTGGGGTAGTATAGTCATTTTCACAATATTGATTCTTCCAATCCAAGAACATGGTATATCTCTCCATCTGTTTGTATCATCTTTAATTTCTTTCATCAGTGTCTTATAGTTTTCTGCATACAGGTCTTTTGTCTCACTATGTAGGTTTATTCCTAGGTATTTTATTCTTTTTGTTGCAGTGGTAAATGGGAGTGATTCCTGAATTTCTCTTTCAGATTTTTCATTATTAGTGTATAGGAATGCAAGAGATTTCTGTGCATTAATTTTGTATCCTGCAACTTTACCACATGCATTGATTAGCTCT
>NC_041227.1:14663555-14665065 GCF_002837175.3 Physeter macrocephalus | reverse complement strand
AATTTTCTTCTTTTGTAGTATCTTTGTCTGGTTTTGGTATCAGGGTGATGGTGGCCTCATAGAATGAGTTTGGGAGTGTTCCTTCCTCTGTAATTTTTTGGAAGAGTTTGAGAAGGATGTGTGCTAGCTCTTCTCTAAATGTTTGATAGAATTCACCTGTGAAGCCATCTGGTCCTGGACTTTTGTTTGTGGAAGATTTTAAATCACAGTTTCAATTTCATTACTTGTTATTGGTCTGTTCACATTTTCTGTTTCTTCCTGGTTCAGTCTTGGAAGGTTATACTTTTCTAAGAATTTGTCCATTTCTTCCAGGTTGTCCATTTTATTGGCATAGAGTTGCTTGTAGTCGTCTCTTAGGGTGCTTTGTATTTCTGTGGTGTCTGCTGTAACTTCTCCATTTTCATTTCTAATTTTATTGATTTGAGTCCTCTCCCTCTTTTTCTTGATGAGTCCATCTAATGGTTTATCAATTTTGTTTATCTTCTCAAAGAACCAGCTTTTAGTTTTATTGATCTTTGCTATTGTTTTCTTTGTTTCTATTTCATTTATTTCTGCTCTGATCTTATGATTTCTTTCCTTTAGGTGTAAGGTTAGATTATTTATTTGAGTTTTTTTTGTTCCTTGAGGTAGGCTTGTATTGCTATAAACTTCCCTCTTAAAACTTCTTTTGCTGCATCCCATAGGTTTTGTATCATCGTGTTTTCATTGTCATTTGTCTCTAGGTATTTTTTGATTTCCTCTGATTTCTTCAGTGATGTCTTGGTTAGTTAGTAACATATTGTTTAGCCTCCATGTGTTTGTGTTTATTACGTTTTTTCCCCCGTAATTGATTTCTAATCTCATAGTGTTGTGGTCAGAAAAGATGCTTGATATTTTTTCAATTTTCTTAAATTCACTGAGGCTTGATTTGTGACCCAAGATGTGATCTATCCTGGGGAATGTTCCATGCACACTTAAGAAGAAAGTGTCATCTGCTATTTTTGGATGGAATGTCCTATAAATCTTCTTGGATTTATCCCTTGATCATTATGTAGCGTCCTTCCTTTTCTCCTGTAACATTCTTTATTTTAAAGTCTATTTTATCTGATATGAGTATTGTTACTACAGCTTTCTTTTGATTTCCATTTGCAGGGAATATCTTTTTCCATCCCCTCACTTTCAGTCTGTATGTGTCCATAGGTCTGAAGTGGGTCTCTTGTAGACAGCATATATATGGGTCTTGTTTTTGTATCCATTCAGCGAGCCTGTGTCTTTTGGTTGGAGAATTTAATCCATTCACATTTAAGGTAATTATCGATATGTATGTTCCTATTACCATTTTCTTAGTTGTTATGGTTTTGGTTTTGTAGGTCCTTTTCTTCCCTTGTGTTTCCCACGTATAGAAGTTCCTTTAGCATTTGTTGTAGAGCTGGTTTGGTGGTGCTGAATCCTCTTAGCTTTTGCTTGTCTGTAAAGCTTTTGATTTCTCCATTGAATCTGAATGAGATCCTTGCTGGGTAGAGTAATCTTG
>NC_041227.1:14661596-14663473 GCF_002837175.3 Physeter macrocephalus | reverse complement strand
CCTGTATGGGACTCTCTGTTCTTCCTGGACTTGGGTGGCTATTTCCTTTCCCATGTTAGGGAAGTTTTCGACTATAATCTCTTCAAGTATTTTCTCAGGTCCTTTCTCTCTCTCTTCTCCTTCTGGGACCCCTATAATGTGAATGTTGTTGTGGTTAATGTTGTCCCAGAGGTCTCTTAGGCTGTCTTCATTTCTTTCCATTCTTTTTTCTTTATTCTGTTCCACAGCGTGAATTCCACCATTCTGTCTTCCAGGTCACTTATCCGTTCTTCTGCCTCAGTTATTCTGCTATTGATTCCTTCTAGCGTATTTTTCATTTCAGTTATTGTATTTTCATCTCTGTTTGTTTGTTCTTTAATTCTTCTAGGTCTTTGTTAAACGTTTCTTGCATCTTCTCAATCTTTGTCTCCAGTCTTTTTTCAAGGTCCTGGATCATCTTCACTATCATTATTTTGAATTCTTTTTCTGAAAGGTTGCCTACCTCCACTTCATTTAGTTATTTTTCTGGGGTTTTATCTTGTTTCTTCATCTGGTACATAGCCCTCTGCCTTTTCATCTTGTCTATCTTTCTGTGAATGTGGTTTTTGTTCCACAGGCTGCAGGAATGTAGTTCTTCTTGCTTCTGCTGGTTGTTTTTCTGGGGTTTTATCTTGTTCCTTCATCTGGTACATAGCCCTCTGCCTTTTCATCTTGTCTATCTTTCTGTGAATGTGGTTTTTGTTCCACAGGCTGCAGGATTGTAGTTCTTTTTGCTTCTGCTGTCTGCCCTCTGGTGGATGAGGCTATCTAAGAAGCTTGTGCAAGTTTTCTGCTGGGTGGGACTGGTGGTGGATATAGCTGGCTGTTGCTCTGGTGGGCAGAGCTCAGTAAAACTTTAATCCGCTTGTCTGCTGATGGGTGGGGCTGAGTCCCCTCCCTGTTGGCTGTTTGGCCTGAGGCGACCCAACACTGGAGCCTACCTGGGCTCTTTGGTGGGGCTAATTGCGGATTCTGGGAGGGCTCATGCCAAGGAGTACTTCCCAGAACTTCTGCTGCCAGTGTCCTTGTCCTCATGGTGAGACACAGCCACCCACTGCCTCTGCAGGAGACTCTCCAACACTAGCAGGTAGGTCTGGTTCCGTCTTTTATGGGGTCACTGCTCCTTCCCCTGGGTCCCGATGCGCACACTACTTTGTGTGTGCCCTCCAAAAACGAGTCTCTTTTCCCCCCAGTCCTGTCAAAGTCCTGCAATCCAGTCCCGCTAGCCTTCAAAGTCTGATTCTCTAGGAATTATTCCTCCCGTTGCCGGACCCCCAGGTTGGGAAGCCAGACGTGGGGCTCAGAACCTTCACTCCAGCAGGTGGACTTCTGTGGTATAAGTGTTCTCCAGTTTTTGAGTCACCCACCCAGAAGTTATAGGACTTGATTTTATTGTGATTGCGCCCCTCCTACTGTCTCATTGGGACTTCTCCTTTGTCTTTGGATGTGGGGTATGTTGTTTGGTGAGTTCCAGTGTCTTCCTGTTGATGATTGTTCAGCAGTTAGTTGTGATTCTGGTGCTCTCGCAAGAGGGAGTCATCCTTCTACTCTGCCATCTTGAACCAATCAAGAAACACCCTTTTCTTTGGGAGTTATTAACGTCTGTAAGCCTTAACAATATGTTTGCAGAACTGGGAAAATAGTTAATGCCATCTTGAGGGTTGTTAATAGGGTTAAAGGAGATAATGCATATACTGTATTTGGTAAAGAGCCTGAGACATAGAAAATGTTTAAAAATATGAATGATTGGGCTTCCCTGGTGGCGCAGTGGTTGAGAGTCTGCCTGCCGATGCAGGGGACACGGGTTCGTGCCCCGGTCCGGGAAGATCCCACATGTCGCGGAGCAGCTGGGCCCGTGA
>NC_041227.1:14642963-14661376 GCF_002837175.3 Physeter macrocephalus | reverse complement strand
CCCGCGTACCGGAAAAAAAAAAAAAAAAAAAAAAAAAAAAAAAAAAAAAAAAAAGAATGATGGTCACCACTTATGGTACCTCTTAATTTGCCAGGCCTGGAGGTCAGGCACTGGTCCTGGACTGGTCTTAAGCTGCCCCGGTGTCAAGGTTCTACCCCAGCCCAGTCCACACTCTTCCCTGTGTCCCCAGAGAACAGGGGTGGGGTGGAGCCATGGATGGTGTCTTCCTGCAAGGGCAAATAGAGACATGGGGTTGCTTGTTTGCCCACTCCCACCCCTCAGCTTCTATTTCCCACCTCCACTCACAGAAGCAAGCCAACCCCCCAAAAGTTAAATTTTAAAAAGCCAACTTTAAAAAAAAAAAAGCCAACTTTATTCAGGTATAATTTCTTTTTATGAAATTTTTTCAAGAGGAGTTAATTTTATTCTTGGTAGAGGAGATGGTGTATTCAGAACATCATAATGCCTGGCCTAGTATGGTCCTTTGCATCTGAGCCCTTCAAGTTCAATAAAAATCAAAACCCAAAACTGAAGCTCAGAGAGGGAGAGCTATTTTCCTGAGGTCACCCAGCAAGTTGGGGGCAAAGCTGAGACTGACTTCCAGGCCAGTCTTCTGGTAGTCACTCAAAGTGTCTCCTCCTGGGGCCTTGGACTTCCTTGTCGCTTCCTTGGAACAGGGCAGCGAGACCAGCGCACGGACAGCAGAGCCATGAGGTCATTGGGGTCTGTCTAGGAAACTTCCCTTTCCACTGTAGGTTCCTGCCACCCCCGAAGTCGGCCCTACCCCAAGGGGCTAGAGGAGACTGCTCATGCCAGTAAATTATTCTAACATGTTGGAGACTCAGGGTGTTTTGCCTCACCATTTATTTCTCAAAAGAGATCACAGGAAGAGGTTACTGTGTCATCTAGGGGGACAAAGTGGCTGCCAGTGGAGACTGAATCTCAGACTCCAAAAGGGGAGATGCTTAAAGAGCAAGGACCTCCCACTAAACTGTTGCAGCAAAACTTTCTGATATTTCTGGGACATAATTAGGCACTGGGAGTCCTGGTGAGATGGCAGGACTAGCAGAGCTGAGGGTCGGTGGTCAGAGCTGGAGATTTCAGTGAAAGTGGGTGTGCCCGGTAGGGGGAAGGGATTTCCAGACATGCGAGACCCAGTGTGGAGACTTCATTTTCCTCGACTGTCTGTACTGGTTTCTGGGCATTTGATAAAACAGCCACGTCTCCCAGTGTTGATGGCGTGGCCTCATGTAGGAAAGGAAACTTCTCATCCACCCTCCCAAGCTCTTGTTTGTCTCTTGAACCTTTGTGATTGTCCATGCTGCCTTCTTTGTCCTCAGTGGCTCCCCATATGCCAAGGGTATGCCAAGACCATTTTCAACGTGGGTATTTCTTTACTTGCCCAATAGGTAGCATTGGCTTAGCTCATTTCCGGATTTCTTTCAGGAGAATTGCTCTGCATGTTGCTGTAGACTTTGTGTGACCATGGGTGGAGGAGAGTTCAGGAGACTCCTATGTCTCAATCACGGACCAGAACTTCCTGTTTTCAGTTCTTTTAGGTGTGTATCTGGGAGTGAAACTGCTGAGTCATCTGGTAATTCTATGCTGACCTCTTGGAGGAACTGTCAAGATGTTTTCCACAGACGCTGCACCATTTTACCTTCTCACCAGCAATGTACAAGTGTTCCAATTTCTTCACCTACTTGTCACTTTCCATTAAATTTTTTTTATTATAGTCACACTATTGGGTATGAAGTGGTCTCTTGTTGGGATTTTGATTTGCATCTTCCTAATGACTAATGATGCTGAATATCTTTTCTTGTGCTCACTGGCCTCTTGTATATCTTCTTCAGAGAAACATCTATACAATGTCTTTGCCCATTTTTAAATTGTTGCTCACCTTTTTGATGTTGAGTTTTAAGAGTTCTTTATATAGTCTGGATCCTAGACCCTTATCAGATGATGCCTGACTTGCAAATATTTTCTCCCTCTCTGCAGATGATCTCACTATCCTGATAGTATCCTTTGATGCACAAAAATTTTTAATTTTGTTGAAGCTTATGTGTTTATTTTTTAAATAAATATTTATTTATTTATTTAATTTTTGGCTGCCTTGGGTCTTTGTTGCTGCACGCGGGCTTTCTCTAGTTGAGGCGAGCGGGGGCCTACACTTCCTTGCGGTTCCCGGGCTTCTCATTGGTTGGCTTCTCTTGTTGACAGCACAGGCTCTAGGCTCGTGGGCTTCAGTAGTTGTGGCACTCCGGCTCAGTAGTTGTGGCTCGCGGGCTCTAGAGCACAGGCTCAGTAGTTGTGGCGCATGAGCTTAGTTGCTCCGCGGCATGTGGGATCTTCCCGGACCAGGAATCAAACCCGTGTCCCCTGCACTGGCAGGCGGATTCTTAACCACTGCGCCACCAGGGAAGTCCCAAAGCTTGTGTTTTAAATATTCTTTGACTTGAAGCTATTATATATAAAGCAATCATTGAGCTTACTCTTTGATCACTTTCACTCTCCCTTATCCTCCTATTTGATGGAAGTGTTGCTATTTCTACATTTTCACAGCAGATCATATTTGCATACTATTTACTAGTTATTCCTTCATCTTAGACTTAGTTCCACAGTTAAAATGTTCAGTACTGGGGCTTCCCTGGTGGCGCAGTGGTTGCGCGTCCGCCTGCCGATGCAGGGGAACCGGGTTCGCGCCCCGGTCTGGGAGGATCCCACATGCCGCGGAGCGGCTGGGCCCGTGAGCCATGGCCGCTGAGCCTGTGCGTCCGGAGCCTGTGCTCCGCAGCGGGAGAGGCCACAACAGAGGGAGGCCCGCATACCACAAAAAAAAAAAAAAATGTTCAGTACTCAACAGTAATCATGTTGCTAATTCTCACAAATATTTCTTGGTTGGATAAAACTTGTCCCTTATAAACTCCTCAGGAAAGCTCTTAGAAACAACAGTCCTTGAGTTCTTGCACATTTAGAAATATATTCTTGTAGCCTTTTACATCCAGGACAAATTAGTTGTACAAAAATCCTCTGTACACACTTTCTTTCCTTGAGTATCTAAGTTTTGCTGCACAATTTTCTGGCATTGAGTATTGCTGTCATACAATCTGATTTTTTTAGATTTTGTTTTTTGGGTTGGGGGTGAGGGTGGCTTCCTGAAGTCTTCTGTTTTTATCTTGAAAGTCCAAAAATTTTACTTGCATTCATCTTATGTTTATCACAATGTGAGCTTTTAATATGTATACTCAAACCTTTTATTTCAGAAATATTTTCCTCAATTATAGTTTTAAATAATTCTTCTATTTTGTTGTTTTGATTTTCTTCTTTGTGGGACTTGATTTATGTGTCTGGTGAATCTCTATTGACTTTTTTTTTTTTTTGTGGTACGCAGGCCTCTCACTGTTGCGGCCTCTCCCATTGGTATACAGGGAAGTGTAGAAAACATGCATAAGCCTATATAATATGCATATCCCTCCAAAAAATACCTGAGGAGAACTAGGCTTTCTTCTCAGGCTAATCAAAAGGATCAGAACACACACAGCTGATTAGGGAAGTACTTTCCAGGCACAGGGCCAGTCTTCAAAAATGAAAGAGGTGACTGCTTTTTCAAACACCTAATTTTCTACAAAAAATTACAAGGAATATGAAGAAATAGGAAACATGGACCCTTCAAAGGGAAAAAATAAGGGGAGAAACCATTGCTGAAGAAACAAAGGCATTAAAATTACTACACAAAACATTAAACAACTGTTTTTAATATGCTCTAAGTGCTAAAGGAAAACTCAGAAAAAGAACTGAAGAAAATCAAGAAAACGATAAACAAAATGAAAATATTAGCAAAGAGATGAAAATTACAAAACAAAAAACAAACAAATTCTACAAGTGAATTGAAAATCCACAAGAAAATTTGAGGGAATTCCCTGGCAGTCCAATGGTTAGGACTCCACATTTTCACTGCCGAGGGCCCAGGTTCAATCCCTGGTCAGGGAACTAAGATCCCACATGCCATGCAGCATGGCTGAAAAATAAAATTTTTTTAAAAAATAAAATAAAAATAAAGAGTTTGATAGTAGACTTGAGCAGCCAGAAGAATCATGGAACTTGAAGGCAGGTTATTTGATATTATCCCACCTGAGAAGTAGAAAGACAAAAGTAGAGAGACTCAGGGACCAATTAGGTACCATCAGGTGTACCTATGTATGCATTATGTGGAGCACAGAAGAAGAAAGAAAAGAACAGTGACATTATTTGAAGAATAAGAGACAAAACTTTTCTAAATTTGAGAAAAAATTAAGTATCTACAAATTCAAAAAACCCATAGGGTAAAGCAAAAGAGGCCCACTCTGTGATACATTAAAATTAAACCGTTGAGGGCTTCCCTTGGTGGCGCGGTGGTTGCGCGTCCGCCTGCCGATGCAGGGGAACCGGGTTCGCGCCCCGGTCTGGGAGGATCCCACATGCCGCGGAGCGGCTGGGCCCGTGAGCCATGGCCGCTGAGCCTGTGCGTCCGGAGCCTGTGCTCCGCAGCGGGAGAGGCCACAACAGAGGGAGGCCCGCATACCACAAAAAAAAAAAAAAATGTTCAGTACTCAACAGTAATCATGTTGCTAATTCTCACAAATATTTCTTGGTTGGATAAAACTTGTCCCTTATAAACTCCTCAGGAAAGCTCTTAGAAACAACAGTCCTTGAGTTCTTGCACATTTAGAAATATATTCTTGTAGCCTTTTACATCCAGGACAAATTAGTTGTACAAAAATCCTCTGTACACACTTTCTTTCCTTGAGTATCTAAGTTTTGCTGCACAATTTTCTGGCATTGAGTATTGCTGTCATACAATCTGATTTTTTTAGATTTTGTTTTTTGGGTTGGGGGTGAGGGTGGCTTCCTGAAGTCTTCTGTTTTTATCTTGAAAGTCCAAAAATTTTACTTGCATTCATCTTATGTTTATCACAATGTGAGCTTTTAATATGTATACTCAAACCTTTTATTTCAGAAATATTTTCCTCAATTATAGTTTTAAATAATTCTTCTATTTTGTTGTTTTGATTTTCTTCTTTGTGGGACTTGATTTATGTGTCTGGTGAATCTCTATTGACTTTTTTTTTTTTTTGTGGTACGCAGGCCTCTCACTGTTGCGGCCTCTCCCATTGCAGAGCACAGGCTCCGGACGCGCAGGCTCAGCGGCCATGGCTCACGGGCCTAGCAGCTCCGCGGCATGTGGACTCTTCCCGGACCGGAGCATGAACCCGTGTCCCCTGCATCGGCAGGCGGACTCTCAACCACTGTGCCACCAGGGAAGCCCTCTATTGACTTTTTAATATTTAAGACTCTTTCTGTATTTTTAAGCTACTTTATTTTTATTTCATGTTCTTTGCTTTTCTTATGTTTTCCATTTTCTTCCTTGCTTTACTTAGTCCTTATTTATGAAATGTTTTTGTCCTTTTCTTCAATTTCTCTACTGTCTTTCAGATTCCATTTCACATCTCCCTGCTATTCTGCTATCTCTTCTTTGAGTTTCTGTATTTCTGCTTTATGATGGTTCCTCATACCTTTAATTTGCTTTACTAATTTTAAACATTTATTTTAGAATATCAGTTTTTCTCAGCTTTGTGGTGACATTGTACTGGGGATTTTAAAAATCCTGTTTTAAATGCTTTTAAGCTTTGCTACTCATTTCTGTTTTTTAAAAAGGAGTATTTTTGTATGGTCTATGATTTCCAAATTTCTTTCTTATTTTAAAATCAGTAGATTTTCATGGACCAGTTATTGAAAGGAATATCTTACTGGAGTACGAATGGTTGGAGGTCAGAATAGTTTCCTTAGTTTCTTAGCTCAAGGGCTCCCTCCCCTGTTGCTACAATAACGGACAGTTTCCTTAATACACGTGTGAACTTCTTTGATTGTTAAGTACTCGTCTGAAATAGGAGGGCTTCCACCATCAGCCATGGCCACTAAAAGATATTACTCCAGCATTTCAAGGTAATAACCTCTCTCAATACTCCATATTCTTTTTCCCCGAAGCATTTTCTTTTATCTTTTTTTTTTTTTTTTTTAAATCTCCCAGCACTTGTGTCCGGCCTTTCTTGTTCTCAGACCCGTTCACTTCAACTCCCACGCAAGGTGGGTGCTTTGCCTTCTGGGAGGTGAATATTTGCTGATGTTTGGAAGTGTAAGTGTGGGAGGGTGCAGGGGTAAGGCAGGTACTTGCAGTGTCTTCATCAACAAGCATTTCAACTGATCCCAGAATGCCTTCCTGCAGGGGTTGTAAATCAAATGCCTATCTTTTCCCAGACTCTTTCACATCCAGGATTTCACGTGTGATTTGGGTTCTTACAGTGAAATGTGCTCATACAATAGCTGAAGTTCTTTTTCTTCTTGAACTACCTGGAGTGATTTCTTTTGACTGCATCAGAATAACACATTATTATATTTTTACATTATGACACATAACTTAAGCATCTCTTCTTAACACTTGCATTAATGATTACATGTATATAGGGACTTCCCTGGTGGTTCAGTGGGTAAGACTCGGCGCTCCCAATGCAAGGAACCCGGGTTCGATCCCTGGTCTGGGAAATAGGTCCCACATGCGTGCCACAACTAAGAATCCACATGCCGCAACTAAGAAGCCCACAAGCCGCAGCTAAAAGATCCCACATGCCGCAACAAAGACCCAGTGCAGCCAAAATACATAAATAAATAAAATAAATATTTTTTAAAAGTGTTTACATGTATATAATCACTTCTTTAGATACAACTCTCAATTACCCTTTCTCCACTCACATGATTGCTTAAGTTCTTTATTCTTTATGAATTTTAATTTTCTTTATTTGATATGTTCAGATCACTTTTGCTGTGATGAAATAAAATCCGTATTTTCAGGCAGAACAAGAAAAAATTAAACATAAAATTCTCTCTCTGCATTCGTTTGGGTCTCTTCCCTCCCTCCCTAATATGCAGTGTGCATCTGCATTACACATTAACCAAACCTCCTCAAAGATAGGAGTGTCTGCTTGACCATAAAGATAATTTTTTCCCCTTTCTTTTGACACTAGCAGTGTAACTTCTTAAAAGAATAGCATTCTTTCCCAACTCTGTAGTGGGTCATGGACTTGCTGCTCTCTTTGTATGTGCTTACCCAGACTATGTATCCTTGGTGAACTTTGTGTAAAGTATCAGTATGTCATTTTGATGTATGATCCTTTGTCTCGAAAATGGATATCACTGTGCCTTCAACTTCCACCTGGTGGAACAGTTTCTCAGAGCTTTCTGAGAGTCTGTATTCTGGATTATAATTCTCAGTTTGGCTCAAATAAAATTCCCTCTTTTCTTCTTAATTTGACTGTTAACTGAAGTTTTGTCAACAGTTGTGACAAGTAAAAAAATTAGAAACTAATACATATAAAGGAAAAACTACTCATACTTGTCCCCTCCCATCATCATCATGTAACCAATGTTCACAAAAGTGTGTATTCCTTCAAAACCTTTTCCTTTTTCATACATAAATATTGTCAGGAATTCTACATTCGACTGAAATATTATCAAAACACATATATTATTCTCCTATTTTTTTTCTGTTGGTAAGATTTCATGGACGTTTATATTTATAAATGTAATAGGATCACATCAGACTTGATGAGTTCTTTGGTAAAGCAATATTTATTTATTTGTTTGTTTGTTTTTATTTGCCTTCTCCTTCCTTCTATCCTACTTTTTTAACCTGTATCCTCCTATCAACCACTCAGGGAATGTATATTAATATTATGATGTGCAGCCTTCTTAATATAACCAAAGTGATATTTGTTTACTATAGCCAAGTTAAAAACATACTCTTATTATGTGCAATCATCTGTTTTGGGACTCTCTATTCTGTTTCATTTACATATCTATCATTGTTGTCATACCACTTTATCATAATTATTACAGCTTTAAAATAAACCTTGATATTTCCTATATCAAGTCTTATTAAATTATTCTTCTTCAAGAGTATCTTGGCTATCTTGTCTTTTGCACTTTTTGTATGCATTTTAGAATTATATTGCCTTTTTTTTTTTTTTTTTGGTTTACTTTTACAAAAACCTTTCTGGGGGTTTGATAGCATTGAGACTAAAAATCAGTTTGAAGAGGATTGGCATCCTTATCATATTCAGTCTTCCAATCCATGAACATGGTATACCTTTCTGATTTGGGGGTGTTAAAAAATGTCTCTCACTAAAGTTTTCTAATTTTCTCTGTAGTGGTTCTGCACAAAATTTATTACATTTATTCATAAGCTCTTCATATTTCATATAATTATATATATCATTAAAACTTCATTTACTGATTTGTATTGTTGACATATAGAGTACCATTGATTTTTGTATATTCCCTTTGTATGTGTGTGTCATGATAAACTCTAATTGATTCTAACAATTGATCTGTAGATTTGTCTGGAATTTTTTGAACACAGTTGCATCATCTTTGAATAATGACAGTTTTGTTTTTTCTTTCCAATATTTACTTGCACCTTTTATTTCTTCTACTTGTCTGATGTTATAGAAGAGGGTAACCAGAATAATATTGAACAGAATTGGGAATAGTTCCTGATTTTATAAGGAGAGGTTAAAACCTTTCACATTTGTGTATGATGTTTGCTATGGGGTAGTTATTTATCACTTTAAAAGAATTATTCTTCATTCCTAACTTGCTATTTTTATATTGCAACTGCATCTTGAATTTTATTGCATGCTGCTCTGTATCTAAGCTTATATTTTTTCTTTAATCTGTTAATGTGGTGAATTACATTAATTGAGTTTCTAGCATTAAACTACCTTTGATAGCTCAGATAAATTAAAATTAGTCACAAAAAATTGTCCTTTTTGCATATTACTGCATTCAGATGGTAAATGACTTATTTAGGATCTTTGTGTTCATGAATCTATGTTCTATGAGTGAGACTGGCTTAGAATCTTCCTTTTTCATAGTATCCTTGTTGAGAATTTTATTTTTTAACAGCTTTATTGAGGTATAATTGACACAAATTCTTATTAAGTTCTGGTATCAAGATTATGTTTACTTCATAAAACGTGCTGGAAATTGTATCTTATTTTCTATTTATGTCATATTAGAATTAGTTGTTCCTTGATTGCCTTTTC
Organism: Physeter macrocephalus; assembly: GCF_002837175.3. Classification (NCBI taxonomy): domain Eukaryota; kingdom Metazoa; phylum Chordata; class Mammalia; order Artiodactyla; family Physeteridae; genus Physeter; species Physeter macrocephalus. The sequence goes on along the minus strand of NC_041227.1, from coordinate 14,652,239 downwards.
TTATGAAGAAATCTGATCCTAATGCTTTTTTTTGGTCAAATAATTGTTGACTGTTGATTCCATCTCTAGGATGGTTACAATATTATTCAGATTTTCTACTTTTTCCGGTGTCTGTTTCAATTTAGAAAGTTATTTTTTTTCTATGATCCTTTTTGTATCATTTAGATTTTTGGGGGTGCACATGAATTGAAAGAAAATAATGAACCAATTTCACCAGTTTAAGGATATCATGAAGCAGAAATGCAGAAGTCCAGAGCAAAAATAACCAAACAATAGGAGGCAATATCTAGATAAGAGGAGGAAAGGGTGCCACCCTGAGCTGTTCTGTGCAGGTCTAAGATGAGTTAAAATTTTTATTTAGGCAGAGGAAGGGGACGCGGTGAGGGGGGTGGTGGTCAGCTTTGGTGTATGTGTTGGCCAGTTCTGAAATCTCCTTGAAGGAGCCCTACATTGAGGAAGATCAAAGCAGCAGTCTTTGCCAACTGGGGAATGGACCGTTTGAGTTCTTTTAGCATGTTTCACTCGAGGATTTGAGTACAAGAAACATCAAAGTGATCATACTTACGAAATAATGACCTCAGATTTTCCTGTTCTTGACCCCAGCTGGACTGCTTAAGAAGAAATGGCCCTTTTAGAAGCTGTGATGGACTGTGGCTTTGGAAATTGACAGGATGTAGCCGATCAAATGTGCACCAAGACCAAGGAGGAGTGTGAGAAGCACTACATGAAGCATTTCATCAATAACCATCTAACCTGCTAAACGTGAAGCAAGCAGAGGAGGCAAAAACTGCTGACACAGCCATTCCATTTCACTCTACAGATGACACTCCCCGACCTACCTTTTACTCCTTGCTTTCTCAGGACACGGCAGGATACATGCAAGCTCAAGCAGATTTCAATGGGGAGTTTGACAATTATGCAGAATGGGACTTGAGAGACACTGATTTTGTTGAAGATGACTCGGACATTTTACACACCCTGAAGATGGCTGTTGTAGATATCTAACATTCTAGGTTAAAGGATAGACAAAGGAGAAAAAAAATTATGAGAGACCATGGATGAATCAACCTTAGAAAGTTTCAGTTAATGGAACGGCGGTATCCCAAGGGAGTCCAAGACCTTTATGAAACAATGAGGCGATTTGCAAGGATAGTGACGCCAGAGGAGCATGACAAGTTCATTGAAAGCCATGCATTGGAATTCGAACTCTGAAGGGAAATCAAGAGGCTCCAGAAATACGGGACAGCAGGCATTACCAATTTTTGTAGTGCCAGAACCTAGGATCACCTCAGAAAGACTCCAGAAGGGGAACGCCTCAAACGCCCTGTGCTCTCAGAGGTTCTCCAGGACAGTAGCGCCTGTCAGCAGTGGCTCCGCCGGCAGGCTGACATTGATTCTGGCCTGAGTCTTTCCGCACCGATGGCTTGGAATTCAGGTAGATGAAGTGTACCGCCCTTGAACCTCACGGGCCTCCCTGGCACAGAGAAGTTGAATGAAAAAGAAAAGGAGCTGTGTCAGATGGTGAGGTTGGTCCCAGGAGCCTGTACAGAATACAAATCTGCTCTACTGAACGAATGTAACAAGCAAGGAGGCTTGAGACTGGCACAGGCAAGGACACTCATCAAGATAGACGTGACCAAAACATGGGAAATCTATAATTTCCTCATCCGAGAAGGATACATCACTAAAGTCTGAGGCTCTCTGGGCCTGATGGTCCAAAGGACAGTACGGGCATTCTGGGGTTTTTTTTCTGAGCTGAATTCTCCTTGTAAAAAGAGGGGAAGAAACAAAGGAAACCTTAAGTTGTATTAATGTCTACTCTCCTCTCCACCCTGCTTTAAAATAGTCATGTTGTTGATACTGTGCTGCAGAGTTATGTGCTAGATAAGCTATTATTAATTGTGTGTGGGCATTCATTCCTAACACCTCTTGTTAACTAAAACAAGAACCATAATACCTCACATCACAGTGTTGGTAAAAATAGAACTAAACCAGTCTTTAGTCCCAGGAGTCCAGCTCAGATCCTTGTACTTGCTTGGGAGGTTGGTTTTCTGATGATCTGTTTTGCCTTCAAACATTACAAACAGATTTAAAATAAAGAGTTTATATAGAGAGAAAGATTTCTTTTTCTGTCTGAGGATTTTTTTAAGCTGACAACTTATGTTTATGAGCAAAGAGGAGGAAAATCTCCCCATGATGGTCTTGTCCCAAACTGCATCTTCAACTTTAATGTCTGGCTTTGTAATTTGCAGTCTGGCTGTCTAATCTGTAGTAGACTTTTGAGGAGGTGGCACCGGCTGTAAAATGTCTCTGTTATTTTTAGAATTAATGGATTAAAATGTTTTGCTACTTAATTTGTGGGTGTGTCAAATATTCTGGTAACTAAAGCACAATTAGGGTGTTGGATGCACACCTCATCATGCTGCACTGTCTCTGCTAACATGTGTGTCCTGGGCTCACCCTGTTCTCACCCTTGGCTTTCCTGGGTACAAGACCCCTGTGGACGGAGGTGAGGCAATTAACCTCAGTGTTGCTTACATTAAGACCTAAACCCTAATTTCTCAATGGTGAAAGGCTAACCTACAATAAGGAGCTACTTGTAAAACAAAAGGAAAGCCTTTTCATATATGGAACTCACTAGATATGAGGGTGAATGACCCTCATATCTGAAACTTGGTCCTCAAATCTTTATGCACAATAAGAAGCCAAACTCAGAGTCAGGGTTTTCCCTTTTCTGTTAGAGGCAAAGTTGTATAGAAATACTTCAGAATCCGCACAAATTACCTCCAGTAGCTGACTGATTCTTTAATTCTTTCAACATTCAAAATATCTAATTCAAATATTACATGCTTTGTTGGAAGTATCTTCTCAAACTTCTTGACTGATGTAAATATGCATGCAGTTTGCTAATAGACTTCATCCAGTGGGTAACAAATGAAAAGGAAACTCTTAGGATCTGAGGGAAACAGAATAAAAGACTTCAGTGTTTAAAAAAAATTTTATTTATAAACCGTATCACAGACAAAGGACCTTTCTCTATAATATATAAAGAGTGCTTAGAAATTGAGAAGAAAAAGGTTAATGACTATATAGGAAAATGAGCAAAAGAAATGAAGTTTTCAGGTAACGAAATATAAGTGACTTTTAAACTATGAAGAAATGCTTGAAATAATTCATGATAGAGAAATGCTAACTAAAAACTTCAGCAGTGTATCACTTCTCACCCATCAGATTGATAAAAATCTAAAAGATTTTGCTCATGTTCTATTTTACTAGCTGATCCAAATTTAGTTTCAAATAGGTTGCATGAATATATACTCTCACTAGTAATGTGTGAGAGTTTCTTTTCTCTACAGATCAACAAGAAAAAGATAGACCACCCAATTAGAAATGAGCAAGATGCTTGAATTACCAGAAAATTAGAAAATCCAGGAAAGTGTTACCTCTGTGGAGGATGGAGAGGGAAGAAATTGGATAGGAGTAAAGGCTAATAGGGTAATAGGCTGTAGAGTAAATAGTCTCCTTTTACACCTGGCAGGTGAGTACAGGCTTCCATTTTGATGCTTTAATTCTTTAAAGAATATAGGTATGTTCTACACAATTCTTTTGTTTGTATAGCTTACTTTGCAATGAGCTTTTTTTTTTTAAAGTAGCCTGCAGACTCTAATATTCTGACATTTGTTTATATCTCCTTAATGTTTCAGCTTTGGTGGGCATGTGGTCTGAGTCCAAAGAGACAAAAGTAAAGATTTAAACAGCTGGTTTTACTATAAATAATTAGTTTGCTTTAATCCCTGTCTCACTCAGAACTCAACTGTCATTTCCACACTTCAGGTTCTGTCCCTGACAACACCCAACTTCTGGGTATTCATTTTTGTTACTCTGAACTATGGTAGCAATGACAAAATACCTTCTCAGACTAGCTTAGGCAGAAAGCCAATAATATATTGGGTCATAATTGAACTAGGGGAAGGGTGTGGGAAGAGCTGCTCTCAAGATAAAAGGGAATGAAAGGCTGGCTTGTGCCTTCTGAATCCTCTCTCACCATCATTTCTCTGATTTTCTAAGTGAATTAGTTTCCCTTTTCTCACACAGTTAACCTACTCCCAGACTGGAACCATAGCTTCTGGAGTTCCCAGGCTCATCTCTACCACCTTTACCAAAAAGAGGGACTTCTCCCTTCCCCTTAGTGTCTATTCAAATAAAGGACGTCGGTAGACCTGAGACACACACACACACACCCCCTCCTGTGCCTGGGTGTCAGGCTTTCATGATCAGCAGTCTCCATTAGATTCCTAAGTTGACGGTACAAAGAAACAAGAGTTCTTCAGAAGAAACAGCATGCTGTTCTAAGAAGGAGGAAGCCATGTTGGATGTATGCACTGTAGATGTCCACCTTATAGATGATTTATATTTTCTTCCTTTTATTTTATGGGTGTTTTCTCTCTTCTGACTGTGATTTCAAGGGCATCATGCCATTCCAGATGTCAAATTCTACCTTCCCTGTTACTTTCTTGGGGCATTTCAGAGACTACCTGTGAAATTGAAAAGTATACTGAGTAGTCATTGGACGTCCAAGGCAAACATGCCTTGGAGAGTTTTTCTTGGGGTTAGGGGAGAATGAAAGAAAAGCCCAGCTTGATGCTGGGAGAGGTAAACTGTTAGGGTAGGTCTAGGTGGGTCTTGCAGGAACAGGGAGTAACTGGGGAACACCTTGGCTATGAAAACTGAACTCCAGACCTACCACTGACTTGTTAAATGACCATGGGTGATTCCTTTCTCTTCTTTGGGCTCCATATTCTTTCTATTCTAAGTATGAAAAATTTGGCTGTAATGGTGCCCAAGGGCCAGCCAGCCCTGCTTCTTTGTGAGAAAGTGAGGTAACGCTTGGGGCTATCAGAGATGATGCAACAGTAACTGCCATTTCTCCCTGTGAATAAACGCTGGGGAAAGGCCCAAGGTCCTTCCCAGGATGGAGGTGGATATTTCCTGGTAGAACTAAGAAAATGTACGCCTTGTCCCTTGTGAAACCACAGACCCACCCTTGGCGCCAGGCCTAGCTGGAGCTGCATAAAACTAGATTTGGCCTCAGCTCTTAGCCATTCACCTTCCTGACAACATGAAGTCCAGAAACTTCTTGATCCCAGTGGTGGTACTTCTTGTCCTTGGGACGCTGGTGGCACAGGCAGCTCTCGTAAGAGGTGAATGGGGAAGGGCCCTGGGTGGGGCTCGGTTGGGTTGAGGAGAGGATGTTGGGGGCAGCCTGGGTACTGACAGGGGGTACTTCCAGAGCAGCAGCCAGGCCTAGAACTCACTCTTCAGCCTGGACAGTAGGTTTCCAGCGTATCCAGAGAAGTAGGAAGTTGCCTACTAGACTCTACATGCTTTCCACCCCAGGACTGAGATATCAGGGCTGTTTGTGGGAGGAGTGTTGTTACATGACCTTGGCCTCAAGTGTTGCTACTTGGACAGAACGTTCAATGAAGTGAGGGGCCCCAGGAATCTGGTCCCTGGGTGTGAAGTCTGTCCCCTGCCTGTCTGCCCCATAAAATCACCTGTCATCAGTCCTCTAAGAGAAGGTTAAGAACAAACAGGGCCTCAGAAATCATGCAGTTTCAAGACCCCGATTTTCCAAAGGAGGACATTGAGACCTAGGGAGGGGTGAGGACTTGTCAAGACAGTCTCCAGAGCCAGGATGGAGCTCAGGCCTCCTGGTACGTGTCTCATGGCTCCTTTCCCTTCCATTAAGTTTCCTCAAAGATGCCAAAGTGACCTTACCACCTCTGAAAGACACTTCAGTCTGGCATATCCTCGTGAGGGCCCTAGGACCCAGAATGGAGGGTGAGGGGAAGGAATGGACACCCGAGGAACCCTGGTCCCAGCCTTCCAAGAGCACAGACCCCAGCTAGCCCTGGTGACCCTCCCCTATCTCAAATCACATTTTGAGGGGCACTGCAGTACACAGTGGCTGGACCTGGAGGAAAGACTAGATAGTTAAAGCAGATACACTGTTCTAAATGTGGGGCTATTTCTTTGTTGTCCTAAAGGTCAAGGCACTATGAAAGGCAATGTTCTGACCAAAGGACAATATCCAGTCAAAGTCCCATCCCTCCCTAAGCATGGCTCGTGCCCCAGGATTCTGATACGGTGCGCCGCAATAAATCCCCCTAACAAATGTTTGAGAGATGCTGATTGCCCGGAGGCCAAGAAGTGCTGTGTGAGCTTCTGCGGGAAAGACTGTCTGAATCCCCTGTGAGGTGAGAACTGGGTGGAGGAAGAGGTGACCTGTGAAGGCAAAGAAAGGCTGAGCGGTGGAGAATGATCCTATGTTGATGGGGGAGAGGACATGGGGAGGTGATAGAGAGACTGAGGGGTCTCGTCCTGAGAGGGATGACCAGTGGACTTGGTCCTGCCTTCCCCTGCCTCTGAGTCTTTGACCTGCTGAATCACATCTCTGATTCTCTTTTCTCCTACCAGGTGGAGTCTGTTCTTGCCGCACCTGTGAAGTCCCCAGGGATGCAGATCCTGGTGCCCGTAGCACTAGCCTCTCCCACACTGACCATTCCTCCTTTAATCCAGGGTGCCCAAACCTGGGATGCCTCTCTCATGGACTTTCCAATAAAAGACCACTTTCTACTCCATTTGTTTCTGGCTCCTATGACTTCTGGGCTCCTGGAAACTCTGGGGAGATGGGTGTGGAGTTGGGACTTCCAGTCCCCAGTGGCGAGTGGAGAGGGACCCACGGCAGATGTTACTGATGTGTGAAGGAGGGCGGGGGCAGGAACGAAAGGGCCATTCCTAGGGTTCACTGTAGAAATCCAATAATCAACCCAAGAACTGCAGCCTCCATCTCACCAGGAAATGGAAACCTAGACATTTTGCCTTTGGCCTTGGACCGGGGAAATAAAACCCAAAACCTTCCCAATTGACCCCTACTTCTGACCTGGCTATGATCAGCCGTGTCAGTGTGACTAGCCAACCCTTGTGGCTAAATCTATAGCTCCCTCCTTCTTTTCCTTTCATGTTTCCCAGGGATCTATGTCCTCCCAAGAAGACATAGAAACACATGCTGGGAAATCCGTGCTCCTGAAGCATTTCTCCTATTCATGCCTGAGATGCCTCCAATAACACATAATTCCTTTGGGTTAAGCAATATCCTCTCCCGGCTTTCTATTTTAAGATGTGAATGAGGATGCAAGACACACTGAGTCCGTGATCCTTTCTTGTGATTGCTGAATAATGTTCTCTGGAGACGTACAAGTTGGGGTAGAGCAGACTCGAGGAGTGAAGACAGCAGAAGGGTGTATGTTGGGCGAACTTGGATGACCTCGTGGCTCTGCTGTTGGCTCACCTGCCCCACTGTCCTTGTGCAATGAAGTTCTCAGGGAATGTCAAAGCCGCAGGGGGAGGAGCATTTGGGGTGAAGTGGGCAGAGCACAGGCTTGGGCGTCAGGAGACCTGAGTTCTAGCCCCAGCCTCCTCCCCAGTTGTTGGATGACCTCAGACAAATCTCTGAGCCTCAGCTGTCTACTCATTCTGAGGGGGGTTGGATGAAATTATTCTGGAAATATAATAATGAATGTCAGTTCAGCCCTGACACACCTCTTTTTTCTGTGTGTGTGTTGGGCTCCTGCTAGAGGGGAGGTGGGGAGCAGAGGCTTTGTTGGGGGTGAGAGAACAGAGAGCCCGCTGCCCCTTGGTCCCTCTCAGGGGCCTACAAGCCAGGGTTTCCCTCTCATTCTCCAGGGGATGGACTGGACTGCACATCTTGGAGCACAGGTGAGAGCAGTGGCTAAACTTCTGGCCTGACAAACACGTAACACACCATTGGTGGTAAGAACAGTTTCTGTGTTTTAGTGTTTTCTCTGTTCCAGATCCTGTACTAAATATGTTATATGTATTGTCTTATTTATTTTTCATTAGAACTCTCTCAGATGGGTAGTATACACATCTTTAATTTTGTTAAGAGATTGAAGCCATGAAAGCTTCACTTAATCACCCAAAGACACACAGTGAGTATGTGATGATAAATCTTATTTAAAAATTAAACGAAATCCTATTTTTATTTTTAATTTTTAATTTTTTTGGCTGCGCCACGCGGCTTATAAGATCTTAGTTCCCCAACCAGGGATTGAACCTGGGCCCACGGCAGTGAAAGCGCTGAGTCCTAACCACTGACTGCTAGGGAATTCCCATAAATCCTATTTTTATTATAAACTAGCAATAATCATAAAATGGAATGGAAAAAAATTACCACTTATATTATCAACATAATTAAACCGCTCAACAAATAAACTTAATGAGAGACAGGCAGAACTTTAAAAAAGAAATGTAAACAAGCGTTCAGGTAGCACATAAAAAATCTTGAACAAATAATTAACATGCTCCCAAATGTGAAGATTCTGTATGGCGAAGATAGCAGTATTTACCCCTTCGATTTTGTCTCTTTTCCCCCAGCTTTATTTATTTATTATTATTATTATTATTTTAAAATAAATTTATTTATTTTGGGCTGCGTTGGGTCTTCCTTGCTGCACACAGGCTTCCTCTAGTTGTGGCGAATAGGGGCTACTCTTCGTTGCGGTGCATGGGCTTCTCATTGTGGTGGCTTCTCTTGTAGCAGAGCATGGGCTCTAGGCGTGTGGGCTTCAGTAGTTGCTGTGCGTGGGCTCAGTAGCTGTGGCGTGCGGACTTCAGTAGTTGTGGCTCGCAGGGTCTAGAGCCCAGGCTCAGTAGTTGTGGCTCACGGGCTTAGTTGTTCTGTGGCATGTGGGATCTTCCCAGACCAGGGCTTGAACCCGTGTCCCCTGCATTAGCAGCTGGATTCTTAACCACGGCACCACAAGGGAAGCCCTCCCCCCAGCTTTAATGAGATAAAAATTGACATGTAACATGAATGTTTAAGGTGTACAATGTGGTGATTTGATACATGTATACACTGCAAAATGTTTACCACAATAAGAATAGTTAACAAATCCTTCACCTTATGTAATTACCATTTTGTTTTTGCTGTTTTTATGATAAAAACATTAAAGCTCTATTTTCATAGCAACTTTCAAGGATAAAATAGTTTTGCCCCTGCACAGCCTCCCTTGGTGATTTTGGCACCAGATTTACAAAACAATCCAAGCAAGGGGTTAGGGACAAAGAAAAGTCTGTGGGTAGATGTACTCCCCCCACCTTTTTTTTTAACATCTTTATTGGAGTATAATTGCTTTACAATGGTGTGTTAGTTTCTGCTTTACAACAAAGTGAATCAGTTATACATATACATAT
>NC_041227.1:14642497-14642827 GCF_002837175.3 Physeter macrocephalus | reverse complement strand
TAACTTTTTTTTTTTTTTTTTTTTTTTTTGCGGTACGCAGACCTCTCACTGTTGTGGCCTCTCCCATTGCGGGGCACAGGCTCCAGACACGCAGGCTCCAGACGCGCAGGCTCAGTGGCCACGGCTCACAGGCCCAGCTGCTCCGCGGCATGTGGGATCTTCCCGGACCGGGGCACAAACCCTTGTCCCCTGCATCAGCAGGCGGACTCTCAACCGCTGTGCCACCAGGGAAGCCCCGACTCTTTTTGAATTATGATTTCCTCAGGGTATATGCCCAGTACTGGGATTGCTGAGTCGTATGGTAGTTCTATTTTTAGTTTTTTAAGGAAC
>NC_041227.1:14604433-14641636 GCF_002837175.3 Physeter macrocephalus | reverse complement strand
GTGTTTCCATACAAATTGTGAAATTTTTTGTTCTAGTTCTGTGAAAAATGCCAGTGGTAGTTTGATAGGGATTGCACTGAATCTGTAGATTGCTTTGGGTAGTAGAGTCATTTTCACAATGTTGATTCTTCCAATCCAAGAATATGGTATATCTCTCCATCTATTTGTATCATCTTTAATTTCTTTCATCAGTGTCTTATAATTTTCTGCAGACATGTCTTTTGTCTCCTTAGGTAGGTTTATTCCTAGATATTTTACTCTTTTTGTTGCAATGGTAAACGGGAGTGTTTTCTTAATTTCACTTTCAGATTTTTCATCATGGTTTTATATCAATTTTATGGGGAGAAATTTAGGAAGAAATGCCTTTCACAATTTCACTCAGCAAATCAGGGCCACCAGGATCTGGTTCCCTGTTTCCTAGACCAGTGTTCATTCTACTTTCCCATGGAACTGGCTATTTTGATCAAATTGTTACAAATGTAAATTTCTCTGATTCCAACTGATGCCTAAACATTTGTCTCCTGGAAGCTGGAGCCCACTAGTATTTTTAATCATTTATAGTGTCAAGGGGAGTTATTAATTCAAAGAAATAAGGGGTTCATGGCATGATAAGGGGCCCATTTTGGGAGACATGACTTTGGACCAGGTATCCGTTGGTCCCATGTCCCCATTTGGGCCAGGTTCTGCTCACCTGGGAGCCTGTACCTGGGCAGGGAAGAGAGTCTTTTCATCCCCATTCAGACATCCAGCCTCACATTCCATCCAGGTACCCCCTGTTCTCTGATTCCCTTCCGGATTTCAGAAGCAGGCAATACTGTGTCATCACCCAGACCTCTGTTCTGATCCACTTAGACTCAGAAAAGTTCCACACACTCTCTGAACCTCACTGACACCATCTGTAAAAGAGAAGGCCAGAACACATGGAGGTTTTCGAGCTCTTTGCGCTAAAACTCCACAAACGACCTAGAACCTAATACAGGCATATCTGACCCTGTGAGTAACTCTGGGGAGGAAGTCAGGGGGAGGGTAAGAAAGTTGATTTGTTACTTCCAGGTACTATTAAGGTCACACACACACAAAAAGCCCTTTGAGCTACTCACAGTGGCTTGGTGAGAAGAACAGACATCAAATATTCAGTGCCAGTGGAAGGATTCATATTCCTGCTCCCTACTTCCACCCACTGGATCCAGCATCCACCAAACTTGAGCGCCCCTCTGAGGCTGGGAGCCGTCTGCCCATCTCTGAGGTTTCATGGTCAGTCCCGGGGGCAGAACAACTGAGCAGTCACTGCAAAGTTTACAGAGAACTCTAAGTACTTCTTATGCCCTATCTAGAACAGGAACAAGGACACGACACTCTCTTCCCACTGGGCATATGTGTCATCCTTCTCAGGGGTGCCAGTCCTAGGAGGCAAAACATGCACCCACTGGTTATCAGCTCTTGGCAATTCCCTGATCACACAGCCTTCCATCTAGTTAGAACAGACAGTACACTCTGAGATTATCATGAACCACTTCTTTACATTAAACATGAAAAATCTGAGGCCCAGAGAGGATGATGAAGGGCTTCCCAAAGTCACAGAGTGCTCCGCCGCCATGCCGGGTCCAAAACCAAGATGTAGAGCTAACTTCTTAATAAGGTCACGTTGATGGTTTCACACGATTTGGATCTTGAAGGGTGGTCCCTGAGATGAGATCGATATTCTTGAGTGATGGAACAGTACAAGGAAATGCGTCGATGGAAAAGTACAGTTAATGGGGAAGTTGGTTCATATGGAAGCCATTTGGCAGAGATGATCCTCTACAAATCTGTCAAGTCTGCTCTTCTCAATGTCAAGGCAGTTATTCTCAATGTCAAGGCAGTTGTTCTCAATGGGGTTTTCACCCACTTATTCTTCCTTTTCAATGGTCTCAACTCCCTGTGTTTTCTACTTTTATCTCACAATATTCAGAAAAATGGCTCTGATAGAATCTTTCAGCCTCTTTCATTGTGGAAGGGACTGGTGGAGCCCTTGGCGACAATCTCTCCAGCTCCCTCATTTTACAGTTGATAGAACTGAAGCCCAGAGAAGGGAAAGAATTATCCAAAGTTTTTAGCGAACTAAATATGTTTCAGTAAAATGCAGTGGAAACAAAACGCTTTCTGAACTGGTGTTTTATGATCAATGAAATGGTACATCTTTCATATCGATTCAGGTTAACACTTTTTTTCCCTCTGTGAACTGCCTTTTCATGCACTTGTTGCCTTTTTTATTTAGCTGTTTTGATAAGTTTAATTGCTTTGTCACAGCTCTTCCTTTCAAATTTATTTTATTTATTTAAAAACTTATTGAAGTATAGATGATTTACAGTGTTGTGTTAATTTCTGCTATACAGCAAAGTGACTCAGTTATACTCAGCTATATATATTCTTTTTCATATTCTTTTGCATTATGGTTTATCACAGGATATTGAATATAGTTCCCTGTGCTATACAATAAGACCTTGTTGTTAATCCATCCTATATATAATAGTTTGCATCTGCTAATCCCAAACTCCCAATTCATTCCACCCCCACCGCCCTCCCCCTTGGCGACCACAAGTCTGTTCTCTATGTCTGTGAGTCTGCTTCTGTTTAATAGATAGGTTCATTAGTGTCATATTTTAGATTCCACATACAAGTGATATCATACAGTATTTGTCTTTCTCTTTCTGACTTACCTCACTTAGTATGATAATCTCCATCCATGTTGCTGCAAATTTCATTCTTTTTTATGGCTGAGCAATATTCCATTGTACATATATATACCACATCTTCTTTTATCCATTCACCTGTCAATGGACATTTAGGTTGTTTCTATTGCCTTGGCTACTGTAAATAGTGCTGCTATGAACATAGGGGTTCACGTATCTTTTTGAATTATAGTTTCATTTGGGTACACGCCAGGAGTGGGATTGCTGGGTCATATGGTAATTCTATTTTTAGGTTTTTTAAGGAACCTCCATACTGTTCTCCATAGTGGCTGTACCAATTTACATTCCCACCAACAGTGTAAGAGGGTTCCCTTTTCTCCACACCCTCTCCAACATTTATTATTTGTAGAATTTTTAACCATGGCCATTCTGACTGGTGTGAGGTGGTACCTCATCGTAGTTTTGATTAGCAAAATTGAAATATATTTGACATATAACACTGTGTAAATTTAAGGTGTGCCACATGTTAATTTGTTACACATATATTGAAATATGATTGCCATTGTAGTGATAATTAGCACCTCCATCATGTTACATAATTATTTTATTTTTTAGTGGATGGAATAATTAAGTTCTAGTCTTAGTAAGTTTGTTTTTTGTGTGTGTGTGGTACGCGGGCCTCTCACTGTTGTGGCCTCTCCCGCTGCGGAGCACAGGCTCTGGACGCGCAGGCTCAGCGGCCATGGCTCACGGGCCCAGCCGCTCCGCGGCACGTGGGATCTTCCCGGACCGGGGCACGAACCCGTGTCCCCTGCATCGGCAGGCGGACTCTCAACCACTGCGCCACCAGGGAAGCCCTCTTAGCAAGTTTGATGATTATAATACAATATTTTTGTCTATATTCACTCTACTGTGCATTAGATCTTTAGGACGTATTTACTACTCTTTACAAGTTGGTACCCTTAAATAACATCTCTGTTATCCCCCCTGTACCTTAGTAACCACCAATTTGCTCTCTGTTTATATGAGTTTGGCTTTTTTAGATTCCATATATAAGTGATATCATACAATACTCATCTTTCTCTGTCTGACTTTTCTCACTTAGCATAACGTGTTCTGGGTCTATCCATGTTGTAAATGGCAGGCTTTCCTTCTTTTTCATGGCTGAATAATATGCCATTGTATACATGTATTTACACATACCACATCTTCTTTATCTATTCATCTGTTATGGGCGCTCAGGTTGTTTCCATACCTTGGCTATTGTGACAAATGCTGCTATAAACGTGGGAGTTTATATAGTATTTGTCTTTCTCTGACTTATTTCACCTAACATAGTGTCCTCAAGATTCATCCATGTTGTCACAAATGGCAAGGTTTCATATATATAACATTATATATATGAATAATAAAAATGAAATATTGAAAAATCTGGAATTTAACGTAAAGAACTAAAAAAGGACAGAGTAAAACAAAGGACAACTAAAGGAAAATAATAATAAAGATAAAATCATAAAATTTCTAAAGTCAAGAATAGGAAAACAGTAGATCTAATTAATAAATCAAAATCCTATTTTTAAAACTTACAAAATAGTGAAACCACAAGCTACTTAACCTAGATTTAAAAAGGAAGAAAAAATAAAATGGAAGGAAGCAAAAATAAATATAATTAAGTATAACGGTGGAAAGTACCATGGTATGAGTAAAAAAATGATCCTGAGACTACTTTGCAGACTGGTTTCTTTTCTCACCCTTTTGGCTGCTCTCCTGGTCCCATGGTCCTGAGGACCAGGAGTCTGTGAGGGGGATGAGGCAGCTGGGCGACACCCACGTGGTTGCTCTTTGGGTGAGTTTCTATCTTCCCTGAAATACAATCGAGCTGTTATTTTCAAGGCTCATGGTGAATCATGTTTCAGTTTTACTAATTGGGGCTACAAACAAAGTTCATGATATTTAGAATACAGGCCCTTTAAGTAGCTGATCTGCCAAACCAATCAGACAGAATTTTTCTAAACTTGAACTGCATCCCAGAGAGGATAGGCCAGGCAGAAATGGAAGAGAGCAGTGAAGGTGCACAGAGGAAAAGCACAGTATCTTGGTAGTACCTTCCCTATGTGACCGTGAATGGACAAGTGCCACCACCGTGGCCTGAGAAGGGTGTGGTGATGCTCAGGAATGAGGGTTTGGGTCACACCACCAGGTAAGCCACGGAGAGTCGCGTTGATGGTAGCTGAGGACGAGGAGACTAGAATGGGGTGACGAGAAGGGAGGTGATGATGACGAGCAGCTGTAGCCCTGACACCAATCGCAGGGGCTGGGGCTGTAGTTTGCCCCACTGACCTTCATCCTCTGTGGTTTCCTGCAGGAAGAAAGCCCACCAGGGCTGTTCCCAAATGTGTATGGAGTTGTGAATCCCTGCAGCAGAAGGAGATGTGCAGCTCAGACCCCTTTCAAGAAGCAACTCGCCACCCAGCTTCGAGGAGTGTGCTAGCTGATCACGGACAGTGAGCGCTTCTCAGCCACAACCTGGTAATTGAGCTGAGGTCACACGATACCCAGGGGACCCCTGGCCAGGGATAGAGTAAGGCTGTGGTTCAAGGCCCTCTCCTTTGCTGCCTAAGGGAGGACCTCTCTAATGGAAGACCCTTGCTCCAGAGCTCCCCCAGTGGGCTGGCAGGGACGAGGCCAGGTCAGCACAGTGACGCTCCTGGTACCTAGTCCTGCTTCCACTCCTTCCCTCTCACACGTGTCACTTTGCCATGAAATTGCGCTCCTAACTCTGTCTCAGCTCCTGCCCCCCTGAGAATGCAATCTGCAAAACGTGGTTCATGGAATTTTCAGGATTCAGGCTCAGGGCATTGTGAGAATGAGTGTCCAGGCAGCGTGATCACAGCCAACAACAGCTCAACAACTGTGTGATGTGGACACCTCTGCTGTGGTCCTGGACACTCACCGCAGCCACCAATGCCCCTGGTTGGGTGCTGCTGGGGATGACAATACTGCATTGCCCTGGGAAAGGCTGTCCCTTGGTCCTTGTTGCTTTGGGTCACTCAGTGGAGATCTAAGCGTCAGGTGAGAGCATCACATTTGCCAAGCATCTTAGCGCAGCCCGAGGTATCAGAGTGAAGGAAAGTGACCCTTTACAGTGGGAAGCCAGAATGTCCATGAAGAGTCAAATATGAACTCAAAAGGGAGGTACCAAAATGTAGTGGGCTGGGCTTCCCTGGTGGCGCACTGGTTGAGAGTCCGCCTGCCGATGCAGGGGACGCGGGCTCGTGCCCCGGTCCGGGAAGATCCCACATGCCGCGGAGCGGCTGGGCCCGTGAGCCGTGGCCGCTGAGCCTGCGCGTCCGGAGCCTGTGCTCCGCAACGGGAGAGGCCGCAACAGTGAGAGGCCCGCGTACCACAAACAACAACAACAACAAAAAATGTAGCGGGCAGTCAACAAACGTCAAATACCCTCCATGAAACTTCAGAGACTTTTCACATTGGCAGTTACAAGGAGAACAGCACAAATGTTGCCACCTCGGAAGCAGAAGGCCACACTCCCTAGTCACCATGGAAATGTCCCTGGGAAAGTGCCTTCTCTTATCGGACCAGACAGCAAGACACCTCTTCTATCAGTATCTCTATGAGCAGTAATTTCTTTCATAAGGTCACTTTTAATGGACCTGAATCATTTTTTCTGCCCCTATTTTAATCCCAGGTTATCTTCCCAGCTTTTCCACACTAGATGGTACTTGGTCTTCCCTAGTCTGCAGCTGAGTGTTTTTAGATACTAAGGCACTAATTCTTCAATAATACTTGTCCCAGAGTTGTTTCCTCCTGAATCACCCTAGAGCACCCCACCGCTGCCTCCGGTCAGTATGATGTCACATCTTGTCCAGCCAACATTGCCAAAGCCTTGGACATCCGTTGCGCTTCTCTCCCTGGAAGTGAGATGCTGCAGCCATTGGCTGCCAGGAGAAATCCTCGCTTCTTCCTTTCCCTGTGTCTGCTTCTAACAATCACTAGTCCTCACATCCATGGTGGCGTTTGTGCTTGGGTTCTTAAAACAAGCACTCCTGCATATGTGGTGGCTGCAAAGAAGGAAGAAGGAACAGGCATCTGGACTTTCCATCTTCCACGGGGGATGTGGCCTCAGCCTCCCACTCCCAAGAATAACCTGGTGCGGTACTCCCTCATTATAGGAAGGGTGTGTGTATGCTTAGTAGTCAAGACCTGAAAGTTGTCTAAAGCATTCTCATTCCCACTGTGAGGGGAGGAGCCGCTGCTCTGCAGCCTCCTCTTCGTTCTGTGCTCTGGTCCCAGCTTCTGGCCTGTAGTTTAACCAGCTGTTAAAAGGAAAGGGGATTGGATGGAGCAGGAGGGCTCCAATATTCTCTAAACCAGCTACTGCCTCATCACACTCTGCATGTCATGGTGAGGAGAGAACAAGAATCACGGGAAAGGTGAGAACTTCTGGGGCTGCATGATATTAGTGAAATCATCAAGAGATGCTCGCTGAAGTTCCCAGAATGGGCAGTGCAGCCAGAAAACATGCGTTTCATTGGGAACAGCTCAACTGTTACCACACTCCTGCCAGAGACATAGTGTTCCCCAGCTGAGGAGCTTTCTGCTGAGATGAAGCCCTGATGTCATATCTGCAGGCTTTGTGTGCACCCTGGGGTCACTGATAATTTTTGCACATTCTTTGGCCACTTCTTAGGCTCTCCTTGTCCGGAACCTCCTCGGATGAGGAGACTGTTCTAGCCAGCCATGCGCGTCTGCCCCAGCGAGTCCAGTGTGACAAGGGTCATGCACAGACACCTGGTGCTTCTCAGCTCGTCCCAGATGCTCTGAGCCACAACCTTCCATTGAATTTGGAGTTGGAAATCCCCTTGGACATGATCCGGACAAACACCCTCATCTCGAGGATGAGAAAACTGAAGTCTAGGGGCACCATCGAAGTTCACACAAGGGGTCAAGGACAGAGCTGGGGCCGAGAACTAGCTGTCCTGATATAATGTTTTTTTTCTCTTTCCGTAGGATATTGAATAAGGTAGGAGGATGAGTAACCTTTCAAAGAAAGGCTTTATGATCATTTCGTCTGACCTGAACCAGACATCATGTTCACGGCGGGAATTCCAGGGGAACAGAATTTCTCAAGCCAAAGTGTAGAATCAAAGATAATGCAGATCTGGGGAGAAGATGAGAAGAAGTCAACTATGAACTGATGCTCCGCAAATTGCCAAGTGAGCCATTGTCATGAGTGTCCTGCCTCATTCTGGTGTCCTCTCAATGATCTCTCTGCTCTTCTTTTGCCAATTTACTCCTCACCAGGCAGAGACCTTTGCTTAGAGTCTTGGAGTCTTTCTCAAGCAAGGTGGGTCTTGAGAGCTCAAGCCACCCATTTTACAATAACCGAGACAGAGACCCATGTTGGATGGAACTTGCCCCAAATCAACAGTGGGAAACCAGTCTCATGGGGAAAAAAAATAGGAATTGTGTTTACTTTAGTTTGCATTTCTTTAATTATAGGTGCAGCTTTATGTATATATATATATATATATATATATATATATATATATATATATAGGCCACTTGCATTACTTTTTCTGCCATCCCTATATTCCTGGTCTGTGTTCATGTTTCTATTAGGTGATCTGTTTTCTTTATTGTATTGTAAATGATCTTTCTATATATTATGGAATATATATTCCTATTGTATGTATTCACTCATATTTTTCCAATTTCTAATTATTTTTCCTACTGTAGGATTGATTTTGTCCTACAAAAGCTTTTCATTTGTACGTGGTTATCTGTATCAATTTGCTTTCAGAAAATTATTCCCAAATCAATAGTGTACAAAACTTTGGTTACGTACTCTTTGAGTATTTTTATAGTTCAAGTTTTATGTTTACATCCTTGATCATCTAAAGCCTATTTGAAGATAACGTGTGAGACAGAAATCCAGTATTTCCCCCTGAACTGCTGATAATCTGTCTCGATAGCATTCACTGAGTTATCTAACATTTCTCCGGTGACAGGTGACGGGGAATTCTGCCTTTATCATTTCTAAATTCCCATAAGCATTGAGTTTCTCTTTTCTTCCGTTATGTTGTGTGTACTCCCTCACCATTACTGTATGTTCTATTTCAGTTGATATATTTTTATGACAATTTTGGTGGCGTTGAAATCAGTCATTGGGCTTATTGTTGTGATCGTTTCGAAGTGTATGCAAATACTGAATCATTATGTTGTACACCTGAAGCTAATACAATGCTATATGTCAATTACACCTCAATTAAAAAATAAATGTATTAATATGATTTCAAACATGTTACTGAGATGTTCAATGGGCTCTGAAAAGTAAGAAAACTAAAACTCAAATCAAATATCTGATGAAAAAACTGGACCTTTAACATAAAGCCAAGAGCTGAAGTTCTCCTGCTGAGAATCTAGAATCTGTGCATTAGGACACCTTTAGGTATTGTGAGCAGAAAATCTCCTGAAAGAACCAACATTTCATAAAGGTCGGGACACAGAAGGACAGCTGACCAAAATCTGCTTGATGCTGCTGCTTTCAACACTCAATTATGTCTCTTCTTCCTTCAGTTTCCCCAAAGGAATTGTCCTTGATGAACACAAATACTGGCCCAATATAGCTAACCCAGGATTCCTTACCTTTGACACTATTACCACTTGTGGGGATCAGGGCTTTCCTGTGGATTGTAGGATGTTGGGCAGCTTTCCTGAGCTCTACATACTAGAAAGATCGTCCCCCCAAGTTACGGCAAAATGTCCCCAGGCCCTGCCCAATGTCCTCAGGGGCGCAAAATCATCCTGATTGAGAACCACTGATCTATCCTAATCCCATTACCCCAGAACATTGGATCTCTCGAAGCACTAAACATACTCAAACGCTGGAAAATGTCCAACAAGCTTAAGTCCTTTCCTACGTACCAACCCGTAACTGTTACTTTAGGAAGGTTATCATCAGACAGTCTCCTCAGCCGTCTTTCCTGATCTTCCGGTTAAGCTGTGTGACTGTCAACATCACACTCAGTTTTCAGGCTCCACTAAATTGCAGGCGAATGGCTCTATTTTTTTCCAAAAATTCCCTGTGGCATAAATTGCTACACAGTCTTTTCCAATTATTTGGGCCCCTTTGCAGAGGTAGGTTTTGAGGTTTGTCTTTGAGGTGTGCTCTGACCACAGGAGGTTCTTTTGTTTTTAAATTTATTTTATTGAAGTATAGTTGACTTACAATGTTGTGTTAGTTTCTGCTGTAGAGCAAAGTGATTCAGTTTTATATATATATATATATATATACACACACACACACACATTCTTTTTCATATTCTATTCCATTATGGTTTATCACAGGATATTGAATATAGTTCCCTGCACTATACAATAGGAACTTGTTTATCCATCCTATATATAATAGTTTGCATCTGCTAATCCCAAACTCCCAATCCATCCCTCCCCCACCCCCTCCCCCTTGACAACCACAAGTCTGTGCTCTATATCTGTGAGTCTGTTTCTGTTTTGCAAAGAAGTTCATTTGTGTCATATTTTAGATTGCACGTGTAAGTGATATCACATGGTATTTATCTTTCTCTCTCTGACTTACTTCACTTAGTATGATAATCTCTAGATCCATCCATTTTGCTGCACCTAGGAGATTCTTCTTAGTTTTATTTTTCTGTGAATCTCTCTGGGAGTTACTTTCAAATCTGACTTAAAGGTAAACTAGTTAGCCTATAGTTGAGTTTTTTGCTCTCATGGAGCGGCAGCTTCCTCCTAATTGCTTACCACCAAAACCTCCACTGTTTTTTCATTTTTAAAATAAATTTATTTATTTTATTTGTTTATTTTTGGCTGTGTCGGGTCTTCATCGCTGCATGCGGGCTTTCTCTAGTTACGAGCGGGGGCTACTTTTCATTGCAGTGTGTGGGCTTCTCATTGCGGTGGCTTCTCTTGTTGCAGAGCACAGGCTCTAGGTCTGTGGGCTTCAGTAGTTGTGGCTCATGGGCTCAGTACTTGTGGCTTGCGGGGTCTAGAGCGCAGGCTCAGTAGTTGTGGCCGCTGGCTTAGTTGCTCCATGGCATGTGGATCTTCCTGGACCAGGGCTCAAACCCATGTCCCCTGCATTGGCAGGCGGACTCTTAACCACTGTGCCACCAGGGAAGCTCCTCTCCATTGTTTTTAAGAGTAACTTCCAGCTTGAACTTCCCCATGCTCTGTTCCAAAAAAAGTGGGTTCCTTCGGGGAGAGCTTTAGAGCTTTCTGTTGTTAAAGACTGCCTCTTAACCTGGGCAAAATCTCTGAGCTATGTCTATGGAGCTGTGATGGAGATAGTGGTTCACTTCTCTGGAGGTGACACCCCTGTTTTACAGACAGGATTCTGTGCATGGGCAGTAGCCTCTGGTCTTACAGACATTCATTTCCTGGCATGAAAACTCCACCCTACAAATGAGCCATTCCAAGGGCTGCTGTGGCCTCAGCATTCTTGACCTTCAGTCTGTGGGGTAGAGCCTCAACCCTACAAGTGGGGTTGGGGTGGAAGAATGGAGCCCCCATCTCTTGGCCACACTCAGCTGGAATTTAGGTCCTGAAACATAGAGCTGGGGGCCAGGGGAGTCTGAGATATATTGGCAGCTTATACCTCCTGGGGGGATATAATCCTTGATAAGGATGTGGGAGAATGAAATCTTGCATTTGTGACAACATGGATGGCACTAGAGTGTATTACGCTAAGTGAAATAAATCAGACGGAGAATGACAAATACCATATGATTTCACTAATATGTGGAATCTAAATAATAAAACAAATGAACAAACAAAAAAAAACAAGAACAAACGCATAGATGGAGGGAACAGGTCAGTGGTCACCAGAGGGGAAGCTGGTTGCGGGGAGGGTGAAATGGGTGAAGGGAATCAATTGTACAGTGATGAATGGTAACTAGACTTATGCTGGTGATCCCTTTGTAGTGTATACAAATGTCAAATTATAATTTATATAATGCCAAAAATTTAAAGTTTGCTATATAACAAATATACCTCAATAAAAAAAGAACTTTCATTTGGAGCTCAACTCTAAATTTTTTTAAAGGGCATGTGCAGTGCTGTGGAAAACCAATTGAATGAGATCTGTTGTTCTTATTGTAAAATGCCTAAATCTGCAGCAAATATCTCTAATAAAATCTTCTTTAAAGAAGGAAAGAGGGGCCTTCCCTGGTGGCGCAGTGGTTGAGAGTCCACCTGCCGATGCAGGGGACACGGGTTCGTGGCCCGGTCCGGGAGGATCCCACATGTCGCGGAGCGGCTGGGCCCGTGAACCATGGTCGCTGAGCCTGCGCGTCCGGAGCCTGTGCTCCGTAATGGGAGAGGCCACAACAGTGAGAGGCCCGCGTACTGCAAAAAAAAAAAAAAAAAAAAAAAAAAAAGAAGGAGAGTAAGAGAGAGAAAGGCAGGTGAGAAGTTGGTGGACAGTGTTGTTATGCTAGGGAGCCATCTTTTTTCCTCAGCATCTCTCTGCCTCCCCCCGGGTCCCAGTTCCCCTATGTGCATCCCTAGATCTGTTTCTCGCCACTGCTTAAGATAGATACTCTCTTTGCCACCACGCGAGTGGGAACAACACACACTTTTACAGGAGTGCAGAAAGAGTTAGAAGGGTTATTTGGCCTGGGGTTCACATTCCGAAATGACCTCAAGTTAGACTTTTGACCTTAGTAACAAACAACGTTTATACAAAGTAATGGAGACATAAAGGCAGGCATTAAAGTAGAAAACATTCATTAGACCACTTAAACTTACCCAGTGCCCAATGCACGATATTCTCCATATTATTTTGCTAATAGCTTACTATCTGGCCTTGCCTTTGTACCTGGGTGGGTTCCAAAAGTTAATTTGTTCAAAGTAAACTCTTCAAATGTACCCATTTCTGAAATCTGTTGGGAGGGTTGGGGTTAAATTGTCCTGGATACAAAGTGAGAAGGGGGGAGTTTGTCAGAGCTGATAAATGCTCTGGCAAAGACAATTCCCTCCTATTGCTTCCGAATCCACTGCATACAGCAAGAATTATTAAGGGCCAGGCCAGCCCTGCCACTCCCTGAAGAAGAGTGAGGACTTGTGGGCTTTCAGAAGTTATGCCCCAGCGGTTATTACAGTGCCTTTTTCAGGGGTGAGAGGGCTGATATCTCCTGGTCAAATTCAGGCGCTTTTGACCCTTGGCCCTGGGAACTACAGCTCCCCCTGCTGCCGGTTGCCTGCCAGCGTCGATATCAACCGAGACGTAGCCTCCACGTTCACCCACACGCTTTTCTCGCGTCATGAAGCTGAGCAGCCTCCCGGGCCCCACTGTGGTCTTCCTCCTGCTCTTTTTCCACATGGCACAGCCTGGATTCAGCAAGGGTGCGTGGAGGGCGTGGCGGTCCTAGGTGTGGTTGGGCGGGGTGAGGGGGGACGCTTCCTCCTCCGAGGAATCCATGAGACAAGCTGGCGCTGATGCCCTGGTGTCCCCACCTCACCCTGTGGCGTTTTCCCCCCAGCTATCAGGAAACCTGGCTATTGCCCAGATTTTTCTCTTTCCTGCCCTTTCGTCCTCTTACCTCTGTGCCGGCGCGATAGAGGTTGCAGTGGGTCCAAGAGGTGTTGTGTCTACAACTGCAGACGTCAGTGTACGGAGCCGTGGCCGACTTTGGACTGAGGTGAGAAGCCCCACGTCTACCCCGCTTCACTTTGCCCCTGAAACGTTCCAGAAGAACCAGGTGTCCCAGAGGGAGCGGAGGACTCTCAGAGCCCTTAGAAATCATTGAGGTAAAGAGCTTTTAAATTGAGATCTGCCCTGAACCTTGCCTCAAGGACAGTAAAGAAAGAGGCCCAGCAGACCTCCTTCCTCAGAAAATACAGTTGTTTTCGTGTCACGGGCCTCATTCTTCTGTGACTTGATGAGGAGGTTTGGGTAAGATTATCTCTAAGCGTCTCAACTGTTAGTGAATTTTTATCATGACTATTTTCCATGGCCATTGTTTTTTCTAACAGCTCATAATAAGGAAGCGCTTTCCTCTTCACATTTAAACGGTGAGGTAAGGGATTCTGAGATTATAATTCTTTAGCATGGCTCATCTAGAATTCCTCGGAAGCACATCTTAGCACCCTTGGGAGGAGAGTACCTGCCAGGATTCAGACCACAGTGGTCTTGGGACTCAATCCGTGTTCCCCCCCATGGTTTGCATCTTCCTGTATCTGCTTCTCTGTCCTCTCCCCAGGTAGAAACCCCTCCTTCACCAGGCTTGAGAAGATGCCGGGGAGTCCAGTCTCAGACTTGGATAACTGAGCTCCAGTTCTTCCCTGCTTACCTCATTCCCAAGACTTCCTTTTATCAAGAGTTAAATGCTTCTTCATATGAAAATGACACAAAGAAATAAAGTGTTATGTATTTCAAACTACATGAAAATCTATGACTCCCGAGTCTCTCTCCTCTCCCCCGCCCCTTTTCTCCGTCTTCAGCCTTTGGTGGGGGACCCTTTAGGGATTGGTTACTGTTTCACATTTAGTCTTGACCAGTTCCTGCACTTCTGTTTTTCTGATAGGTTTTCAAGGTCTCCTGACACTCAGATTCTCTGTTCATTAAATTCCAAGGGCATTTTTGAGTCATGGTTTCTGTGGTTGGATGCTGTGAAAGATGTACAGTCTTATCCTGAGGCTGAAGGGCAAGTCTCTTTGCTACATTGTCTCTGGTTCAGCTGCTGTTGGCCTTGCCACTTGTGGGAGTAGTATGATCTAGGACTAGGTTCCGGACTTTGGGACTGGAAATGGAGCAGGACATGGCCTTAGTTCTAGGCTACTTCAGGGTCTAAAATTTAGGCCATCATAAATCAGGAAAAGGAAATCCTGTCTGAGGCCCTGCTTAGCAACCTTGAATCTTAGTTTGGGGTTTAAGACCCTTAACTACCTAATAATGAAGTGTTATCTAGTCATGCATTTCCTCACTTTCTGCTGTGTGATTCTGTCTTGATTCAGGATCACACAGGAATTTCAGGTCTTGGAGAGTGGTCTTCAAAAAAATGTATTTTTCTTTGATACATGCATCTTACAGTTTTGAAGAACTGCTTATTTCCTAGAATGTTTTAAGTTGACATATTTTTCATCATGCAAGTGATAAAATTTTTGGTGTATGATGAATATTGTCATTTAAATAGAATGGGATAAATAAATAAATAAATAAAATGGGGACCTCACTCTTTTTAATGGTTTCTATTGGACTCCAGTTACCCTCTTCATTTGATAGTAATATCTGTTAAAAAAAAAAAAAAACCCAAGACATGTTCTTTCTTTTCCTAATCTTCTTCTGCCTCTCTGCTTCCTTTCCCTTCATTGCCTGAACAATTCAAACCGAAACAAATAGGTGAGTGGGTGAGCTTGGGTCCTCTGGAAGGCAGATGTCAGAATAAGATTAGATCACCAAGAGTGTATCGGGGAAAAGGCCTGTGAGAGGTAAATGGGCGACAAGGAGATGAGGACGGCCATCAGACTAGATGCAGGGCTGACTCCTAGGGACGGAGGAGGGAAGGACGGGGGGTGGTTTAGGAGGAAGAGTCTCAGAATATAGTGCAATATTAAGAAAGCGTTGGCCTGGCTGAAGGAGAGTGCTTGAACTAAAGTCACCTAGCAGGAGTCCCATGTCTCTCAGAAAGGGCAGAGAGGAAGGGGCGTCTGGCTAGCTTGGGGGTGAGCTCCTCTTTCTTTCCTCAGGTGGGGCTCAATCCAGTCCCTCCATTGGGCATCCCAGGAAAGAAAACCCTGACAAATAGGGACCAAGTTCTCAGTGAGGACTTCATCTGGGAGTGTGTCTGGACCACCTGAAATGACGCTTTGGCTAAACAGCTCTGTCTGCCACATTCTCTGTGTGTGTGTGTGTCTCTCCAGCTCCTTGTCTCTCTCTTATGCTTCGTCTCCCTCTCATTCTCCACATCTCCTTTGCTCTCTTGCTCTTCATCTCATTTACGCTCTGTATCTGTCTGCCTTTCTTTTCATTTCTGGTTCATTACCATCTTGCTGTCTCTCTCTCTTTCTCTGTCTGCCTGTCCTTCTCTCTCTCTCGATTTTTGTCAAATGTTTTCATGTGTATGCTTTATTTTCTCCTCTTTCTGTCATACTTTGTTCCGTGTGTCTGCATCTTTCTCTGGGCCGGGAACACCTGAATGGGAACGCTGCCCATCCCCTCATGAGCCAGCGATGTCTCATGGCCCCTGGTCAGGCTGTCCTTAGCACCCACCCCTTGCCCAACTCTGGGTCATGACTGCACCCCTACAGCCTTCCTCTGGTTTCTGGGGACTCCTTTCACCCTCCTGGGAAGATGGTCTCTTGGGCCCTTGTCAAATCCACCTCCTTCTTTGTCTGTGTTGTTTCTCTTGAGGAGGAGAAAGCTGAAACCTGCCCTGCACCCGCCATAACCCCCTACTGGGGCCAAAGTCTATCAGCCCCCGCTGTGCCAGGAGGACCGGCAGTGTTCGGAGAAGAAGAAATGCCGACCTTGCAGGCTGCATGAAGGGCAGGAATCCTACAGATGTTCTAAACCTATGAGAGGGTTGTATCTGCAAGGAAGGCGCAAAGACTGAGACCCAGGGCCTCTAGAGGGTCTTGGGATGCTGATGGGGGCTCCCTCTCGATCTGGCTGGGGACAAGGGCTAGCCGGGTCTTTGGCACTGCCAACTTTGTAAATCTTATTGGTCGCTTGATCAGATAGTGGAACCAACCGTCAGCCCGACTGGAGATCAGCCACCAGTCAGTCCAGCAGGGGGCGCACTGGATTAAAGGAATGGGGCCTGCCTTCACGAGATGCTTAGGCCTCAGTTTGGGCACTGGGGGCAGCTGGCTTCCATGGAGCAGGGTAAGGATGTGCAGGCTCTGGTTCTGGACACCAGGAGGGTCTCAAGCTCTGGACCTGCTCTCCCCAGCTCAGGTGAAGCCTGGGAAGTGTTCAGTGGTGAAAGGCACTTGGAAGATGCCCAACCCACCAAACTCTTGCAAAAATGATGCTCGGGGGGCTTCCCTGGTGGCCCAGTGGTTGAGAGTCCGCCTGCCGATGCAGGGGACGCGGGTTCGTGCCCCGGTCCGGGAGGATCCCACGTGCCGCAGAGCGGCTGGGCCCGTGAGCCATGGCCGCTGGGCCTGCGCGTCCGGAGCCTGTGCTCCGCAACGGGAGAGGCCACGGCAATGAGAGGCCCGCGTTCCGCAAAAAAAAAAAAAAATGATGCTCAGCGTTGCCACAGCCCGCAGTGCTACAAGGGCAAGTATAGGAAGTGGTGTATTGTCCCTGAGGAAGTAAGAAGACGGCCAGGCTCAGATCTCTGACCCACCTTGCCATCACTCTCCCTCAATGTGGCCTAAGGCCCCTGGAGCTCTACCCTCTGTGGCAGGGGGGCTGCCTCAGCAGAACCTCTGCTCTTCAACACCATCTCCCGCTGTCTTCCGGGCACAAAACCTCAGAGGACCACATTGGCAGTGCTTCTATGCCTGACCTCTCACCTAGGCCCCAGGAGGGAGAGGGCCTGGAGAAGCTTGGAGAAGCAGCCCTGGCTCAGGGCTCATGCGACCCAGGTCTGAATGTCAGCTTTGCCTCTGACTGACATATTGCCTCGGGCAGGTGACAGTACCTCTCTGACACAGTTGAATGAAAGCCGAGAAATGGACCCTCACATATATGGTCCATTAATGTTTGACTGCTATCTACACCACTATCTACACCACTCACAGAAATTAGTTTGAAATGGAGTTAGGACTTACACATAAGACCTGAAATCATTAAACTACTAGGAAAAAACATAGAGAAAACGCTCCTTGACATCAGCCTTGGCAATGATTTTTTGGATACAACACCGAAATCAGAGCAACCAAAGCAAAAATCAATAAGTGGGACTACATCAAATTAAAAAGCTGCACCGCAAAATCAACAATTGACAAAATGAAAAGGTAACTTATGGGATGGAAGAATATATTTGCACATCGTATATCTGTTACGGGGGCTAATATCCAAAATCTATAAAGAATTCATATAATCAATAGCAAAAATAAAAACAAACCATCCAATTAAAAAATGGACAGAGGACTTGAATAGTCTTTTTTCCAAAGAAGACATACAAATGGCAAGTACATGAAAAGGAACTCAAAATCACCAATCATCATGGAAATGCAAATCAAAGCCACAATGAGATATTGCCTCACATCTGTTAGAATGGCCATCATAAAAAGACAAGAAATAACAAGTGTTGTTGAGAAAAGGGAACCCTCATGCACTATTAGCAGCAATGTAAATTGGTGCAGTCACTACGAAAAACAATATGGAGGTTCTTCAAAAAATTAAAAACAGAACTACCATATGATCCAGCAATCTCACTTCTGGGTGTATATCCAAAGGAGATAAAATCACTATCTAGAAAACATAGCTGTACTCCCATGTTCATTGCAGCAACATTCACAGTAGCCAAGACACAAAAACAACCTAAATATTCACTGACAGATGAATGGATGAAGAAGAAGTGGTACACATACATGATGGAATATTGTCCAGCCATAAAAAAAGAAAGAAGGAAATTTTGCCGTGTGTAACAACATGGATGGACCTAGAGGGCATTATGCTAAGTAAAATAAGTCAGACAAAGAAAGACAAATATCTCACTTAAACGTGGGATCTAAAAACATCGAACTCACAGAAACGGAGCTTAGAATGGTGGTTGCCAGAGGCTGAGTGGTAGGGGAAATGGGCAATGGTCAAAGAGTACAAACTTCCCGTCAGAAGATGAATAAGTTACCCCCAAAAGATGAGTAATTTTCAGGGATCGATGTACAGCATGGTGATTACAGTTAACAAAACTGTATTGTACACTTGAAAGTTGCTATGAAAGTAGAGCTTTAAGGTTCTCACTGTAATAAAATGGTAAAATTACAATAAAATGGTAATTATGTGAGATAAAGAATGTGCTAACTAACCTTATTGTGGTAAGCATTTTACAGTATATAAGAGTATCAAATTATCACATTGTACACCTTAAACTTACACAATGTTTTATGTCAATTATACCTCAATAAAGCTGGAGGGAAAATCAAAATTATATAAAAAGATACAGTCATAGAAGTCTTTTCCCATCCCTATCCTTCACTTCCACCCAACCCTTATAGGTAATAATTTTATTCCTTTCTGGTTTGTCTTTCTTATATTTTCATTATATATATATATATATTCTTATTTGGATTTGTTTCTTACATGAAGGATATCTTACTTTATACATCGCTGTCACTAAACAATATAACTGACAATTACTCCATCTCAGCTCTTAGAGAACTTCCTCATTCTATAGTGCCCAAATATTCTATTGTGTGGATATATCACAGTTTATTCATCCCATTTCCTTGTCCTGCACAGATAAGCAATCCTTTGCCATTACGAATGACGTTACAAATTATGTTAGTGTGATCGTTGACATATGTTTTCAGGGTAGATTCCTAGAAGTTAGACTGTTGAAAGGCTAAAAACATGTAATTTTGTTAAACATTGCTCAGTTCCCATCCCCAGGATCTGCACTGTTTTGGATTCCTACCAGCTATGTCTGAGAAAGACTATTTCTTCATAGCCTTGTTGATGGAGTTTGTTGTCAAGCTTTTGAATTTTTGCCAGTCTGGCAGGCAGGAAACAGTATAGTATCAATGTGTAGTTTTCTATTCATATACCGATACCACAGTGCTTTAACTATAGGGGCATTATAGTGTCTTCTAACATATGGTAAGGCTAGTCTTTTTGATGATTTTCTTTTTTAGGGGTTTCCTACTTTTATATGAAGTTTAGAATCAACTCCTCAAAAATTATTGGTACTTTATTGACATTATATTAATGAAGAAATTTGACATTTTTATTATGCTGTAATCACTCCATCCAACGACAAGGGATGTCTTCCCATTTAAGTATACTTTTGAGTCTTTGAGAAATATTTTAAAATTTTGATAGTTTCCCATGGCATTTATTTCCAGTGTTTAAGTTTTTTGTTGTATTGTAAATGGGACGTTCTCTTACATTAAATCTTCTAACTTCTTGTTTATGTGTAAGAACATCAATGATTTTTGATGCTAATATAAAATATTATTAAATGATTTTATCACTTATACACATTAGATTTAACATGGAATCTCTTGGCTTTTATAAATACACGATTATGTTATCTACAATGATAATTTTATTTCTAATTTTTAAAATCCTGTGCAATACATTGGCTATTTCTTCCAATACAATATGAAATAGTAGTGAAGTAAGTGGACATCCTCACCTTCTTCTTAATCTTAATGGAAAAGTCTTTGAGATTCTCTATTAAGAAGGTGTTAGTGCATTTTTTAGTTTATCAAATGTGCATATGGTTTTTAAAAATAATAAATGAATGTTTATTTTTCTGCAGTTCTCTTCAACATCTATGAGAATAAATTCTATCATTTTTTCTCCTTAGATATATTTATATAATAAATTATATTAAAGAATTCCTAATATTTAACCATCTTGTATTTATCTGGTCATGATGAATTATTTTTAAAAATATATTTTGTATTCTGCTTACTAAATTTAATTTTGGATTTTTGAATTAATATTCATTAGTGAAGTTATAGTTTTCTTTTTTATGTAATTTTTGCCAAGTTTGGGTGTCAAGTTTATAGCTACTTCATAAAAAGAATTGGAAAATTATTTTTTCTACACTTTGGAATCATTTAAACAATATTGGAATTATGTGTCTTTGAAGGCTTGTAGAGCAGCCTTTGTGGAAACATATGGAATAGTTTTTCAATACTGTCTATTTCTTGCATGGAAATTGGTCTGTTTTCACTTTGTTTTTTGTCTTTTTTTTACGGTACGCAGGCCGCTCACTGCCGTGGCCTCTCCCGTTGCGGAGCACAGGCTCCGGACGCGCAGGCCCAGCGGCCATGGCTCACGGGCCCAGCCCCCCCGCGGCATGTGGGATCCTCCCGGACCGAGGCACAAACCCGTGTCCCCTGCACCGGCAGGCAGATTCCCAACCACTGCGCCACCAGGGAAGCCCTGTTTTCACTTTCTATGTCTATTGGGGTAAAATTTGGTAAATGATACTTTCCTAGGAAATTATTTATTTCATCTAAAATTATATATCTACTTGCATAATTCTGTGCAAATAAATCTCTCATGATTCAAGAAAATTTCTGTTTGATAATTATTTGCCTTTGCCATTTCTTATTTTGTGTATTTGTGTTTTCTTACTTATTGATTAGATTAGCTGGTCATTTATTTATTTTTATGAATTTCTTTTTCTGAAGATAGCATTTTATTTATTAGTTCTACTATACTTTGGGGATTTCTAACATTATTTTCTGCTTTTGTCTTTATCAGTGTTTTTAGTTTGTTTCACATTGGTTTACTTTTGTGCTCCTTTTAAGCTTTTTTTCAGGCTCCGGACGCGCAGGCTCATTGGCCATGGCTCACGGGCCCAGCCGCTCCGCGGCACGTGGGATCCTCCCAGACCGGGGCGCGAACCCGGTTCCCCTGCATCGGCAGGCGGACGCGCAACCACTGCTCCACCAGGGAAGCCCTCCTTTTAAGCTTTTGAGCTTGATGTTTAATTCATTTATTTTCACCCTTTCAATTATTTTGCTATTCACCTTTAAAACTATAAATTTTCCTCTGATTACTGCTTAGCTCATCACTTAGATCCTAATACACAGCGTTTTCACTATCAGTAATTGTTAGAAATTCGTATCTCGTCTTTGACCCAACAGTTGATTTACAGAGAGTTTCTAAATTTCTAGGAAGAAATTTTTAAAAAATTATTATTACTCTCTCATGACATTGCATTGCTACTAGAGAATATTGTTTGTATTGATTATACTTTATGAAACTTACAGGAGATTCTTTTTTAAAAAAATTTATTTATTTTATTTATTTTTGGCTGCGTTGGATCCTCGTTGCTGCGCGCGGGCTTTCTCTAGTTGCGGTGAGCAGGGGCTACTTTTCGCTGCGGTGCCCTGGCTTCTCATTGCGTTGGTTTCTCTTGTTGCGGAGCACGGGCTCTAGGCATGCAGGCTTCAGTAGCTGTGGCATGTGGGCTCTAGAGCGCAGGTTCAGTAATTGTGGCACGTGGGCTTAGTTGCTCCGCGGCATGTGGGATCTTCCTGGACCAGGGCTCGAACCTGTGTCCCCCTAAATTTCTAGGAAGAAATTTTTAAAAAATTATTATTACTCTCTCATGACATTGCATTGCTACTAGAGAATATTGTTTGTATTGATTATACTTTATGAAACTTACAGGAGATTCTTTTTTAAAAAAATTTATTTATTTTATTTATTTTTGGCTGCGTTGGATCCTCGTTGCTGCGCGCGGGCTTTCTCTAGTTGCGGTGAGCAGGGGCTACTTTTCGCTGCGGTGCCCTGGCTTCTCATTGCGTTGGTTTCTCTTGTTGCGGAGCACGGGCTCTAGGCATGCAGGCTTCAGTAGCTGTGGCATGTGGGCTCTAGAGCGCAGGTTCAGTAATTGTGGCACGTGGGCTTAGTTGCTCCGCGGCATGTGGGATCTTCCTGGACCAGGGCTCGAACCTGTGTCCCCTGCATTGGCAGGCGGATTCTTAACCACTGCACCACCAGGGAAGCCCGGGAGATTTTTCTGTGACCTAGTATATAGTAAATATTTATGAATGTTCTGTGTGTTGGCACCAGTCAGTTATTTTATCAGTAAAATGAATGAATTCAGGAATAGCAGAGAACTGCAATTCAGGACAAGCATGCTATAGCAAAAACTACAGGCAAGTCCAGCAAACAAAGGAGAGGAACGTTACTTTATAGAGAAAAAGGAAGAAGTTAGGTATGGGTGCTTTGAAGGAAAGTCCTTTGGAGGAAAGCTAGAGTTCAGGGTGTGATGGCTTCCCATTGGCTGAGTTGTGAGGGTTCCCACTGGCTGGGCTTGTTGCTGGGCAAGGAGAAATCTACTATCCTCTCGCTGGGGTAATAAAGTAGAGACACCTTCTTGCTAGGAATCAACCATCTCTTCCTGTTGAGGTGTATAATTGACCTCTAGTGGGAGTGTGTGAGGGCGTCCCCCTTCTGGCCTCCTGACTCCATTTAAAACGAGGTTTCCTTTATTCAGTTTCACAGGTGCTTGAGAAGCAGGTATAGTTTCTGTTACCAGTGTTCAAAATGCAATGTATATCTATAAGATTACCTAATTAATTATGTTGTTTAGAACTTCTGCATCTTTACTGTCTTGATGTGAGTGAATATTTGAGTTCTTATTTTTAGAGTGTTTCTAATTCTTCTTGCACTTGCAATGGTTTCTGTTTTATTAAGGTGCTTGTTTTATTTCTTGCATGGATGTTAACAACTGATAGGAGACAGGAGATTCTAAACTTTAAAAACTGACTTGTGATCCAGTTTTCCTATAGTGAAGCTTACCATTTGATGAGCCTCTGCCATGCATACAAAGCTTCCAATCAAAATTTTGGTACAGGCTGTTACGTAGGGCAGATGCTAAAGTTTACCATGCAATTGACAACACTTCTAACACAAAAGAGATAAAAACATTGAGTTAAAGAGGACCAGAGGAACCAGAGGTTGTGCAGGGAACAGAGGAGAAGAGATACTACTGCAACATGAATGATAGTTTTTAAAAAGGACAATCAAAGAATAAGAATAATGACAGATGAAGTTAAAAATTCTAAAAAGAGTGGGGGAAAATAAATATGAGGAGACCATTCAGAGACTAGAATTACAAGTTAGTGAGATGGAAATAAGATGGAAAAATAAGAAATTTAGAGAATCAATCATTAAGATCAAATCTGGCTAATGAAATTTTCTGAAAAGGAATCACAAAAAATGGTGGTGGTAAAATTATTAAAGGAATTATAAAACATCCCAGAATTGAAATGCTTAGTGAGTACCCAGTTCACAAACATAAAACAAAACAAAACAAAAACCACCTACATTAAGGCTAATCATTGTGAAACAGAACATCAAGGATAAAGAGAAGATTCTATAAGCTATGAGATGGGTGAGAAAGAGAGAGTCACATCACATTCAAAGGATGGGGAATCAGGATGGCATTTGACTTCTCAGTACGAACACTGGAAATCAGAACAAAAGCAATATTCTCAAAATTTTGAGTGAAATTATTTATAATCTTATTCTAAGCCAAAATATCAACCAAGTGTGAAGGTAAAATACAGATGTTTCCCTAAGTGCAAAGTCTCAAAATATTTTCTTCCTATGTACCATTCCTCAGGAATCTACTGGAGAATGTGCTCCAATAAAATGCAGGATGTAACAACAGAGAGAGAGAGAGATGAAATCCAGGAATAATACAGGAAAGGAGCCAAGATAATAATTGCCAGGATCATGGCAAAGAAAACCCCCAAAACTGGAGCAAAAGAATGGAACACTCCTGGAGAGGCGTCTCATAGAAAACAAAATGGAAATGACTAATGGGCTGAATAATGGCTCCCACAGATGCTCACATCCTAATCCATGGAAGCTGTGAATGTTCCCTTATATAGCAAAAGGAACTTTGCAGATGTGGTCAAATTAAGGATATTGATTATTGATATGGGAAGATTATCCTGTATAATCTGGATGAACCTAAATGTCATCACAAGTATCCTTGTAAAAGTGGGGCAGAGAGAGATTTGACAACTGAAGAAAAATTAGGAGGTGTGACGATGGACTCCCTGGATCACTCATACCTGGAATCCTCAGCTTCACCACATGGGCAATAATCCGTCTGCAGATTCCTCACCAATGATGCCATATGATGGGCAGTGCCCAGGGAGAAGAGACACCGCCCTGGCCTCTGTTGCATCACTTGGGAATTCTATAGACATCTCAGATTCCAAAAGAAGGTCCTGCCCAGAAAAAGTAGTTCCCACTGGATCTAAGTGTCCACTTCAATTGGGGGTTAGTCATTTGGTGACCCAGTCAGTCATTTAGACAATCTGTCCGTCAGTGCCACATGCCACCAGCTACCAGCACTGCTTGTGGGGACCCTGGAGGAATCAGTTGCTCTTTCAGGAGGTGTGTGGACCTCCGTTTGTGGTCTGAGATGTGGAAAGGGTTGAATTCTTTGCTAAAGCACAGACCCAGGGCTGGGGTTTTGCAGCATGAGGGGACCAGGACCTCCTGTAACCTGAACCTCTGCCTTGTCCAGTTGAGGTGGAGCCTGGGAAATGCCCAGGAGTGTCTGGCAAGGGCAGGCGACTCTATCCACTTCACCAATGTAAGAAGGACAGTTAGTGCCAGGGTAATAACCTCAAGGGCCACAAGGGCAGGTGTGGGCACATGTGTGTTCCCTCATGGAAGCTAAAGAGGAGATCCAGGCTTATTGCAACGTCCCAAATCCATCTTCCACTTGGTCCAGACCCACAGGAAGGGGCTCTCTGCCCTTTTCCCTGTGCTAGACTTCCCTGTCCTTCAGTATCATCCCCACTCCCAGTCCTTCAGCAAGAGCCCCCACAGAGTCAACATCTCAGGTGGGTTCTCCTAGAAGCAAACTTAAGCCAAGGGCTCAAGAGCACCCAGGAGAAACCTGTAAGGGGATGAGGGGAAGAAGCCAAGCAATGGCACGATTTCAGAGGAAGTCCCAGCCTCAGCCTGATCCCACAGGGATCTTTGAAGCATTAAAAGCAGGGATTTTGTACTCCCATACTCGTCAGACATTGCCTAGGAGCTGAGGAAAGATCACATAAAGTCCCAGGCGTTTTTGGTTCGTCCTCTGGGCAAAGTCTCAGAGTGAGTGCTTAGCAGCAAAACACTAATCTGGGTCATAGCCATACAGAGACCATCAAAGGTATTGAAGGAACCTGCTCATGGCAGCAACGGTGTTCAACGCAGCCAGTCACCTGGGGCAGTGCTCCCATCTCAGACATTTTTGGTATGAGCCCTGGAAGAGAGAGCAGCTTTGATGGGTCAGGAGGTAGCCTCCAGACTATAACCTGCAGCCCTGCTCTGTCAGTTAAGGCGAAGGTTGAAAGGTGTCTTGTGGTGCAAAGCAACTGCAGAAGGTCCTCCTGCCCAGATGAACCTCAACAACAGCCAGTGCAGAAGTGTTTCTAAATGTTGCAAGTTCCTGTGTAGGCAAGCAATGTATTTACCCCATAGAGGGTAAGGAGGAAGTCCAAGCTCAGATCAAAGTCCTTCGATCCAGTTGGCCTCAGTATCCCGGTACCCCAGACCCATGGGGAGGGGCTGCCTGCCTAGTTATTTCTAGCAGAGCCTTTGCAAGGCCTACCTGCAACTAACACCACCCTTGCCCCAGGCAAGGTTTCCCACAGGGTTACCTGGCATGGTGCTTTCTCCCAGACCCCTCCAAAGGCCCTGGAAGGAAGGTCATCTTGGACTGGAAAAGAAGCAGGCAGCTGTGGTCCAGGGCACAGGAACCTTGAATTGGAATAAAACCTGCTTCTTGTTTACAGTATGATTATGGAGGATGACTGTATCTCTTTGAACCTCAGTTTTTCCCTCTGCAAAATGGACATGACCACATTCGTCAGTATGACCTCCTACACAGGGCTTTGTCATCCATAAAGCACTGTGGGCACTGATTTCCTCCTCTGAGTTCTGGGTGATTAAAGCCCAGCAGCACCACCAGAGTTGGGGGCCCCTCAAGACTCCTCCAGCCAGTGTCCTGACTTTCCTGATGAGAATCCTGAGTCAGTGAATAGCTAGGATCGACCCCAAGACCAGGGATCCTTTCATTTTGCCGCCTCATGCCTCTTCTTTCCTGCCCCAAGTGGTCTTGGAACTTGACGGCCAGAGGTCCCCCTTAAGGTGGAGGATCTGGAGGTAAGGTGGCTGTCCCACAGTGGAAGCTCTGATCGAATGTTCTTTCTGCAGACGGATTATTGCCCATGTGGTGAAGCTGAGGATTCCTCGTATGAGTGATCCAGGGAGTCCATCCCTACGAAACCTGTAATACCGAGCATTCCAAACTGAAGCCTTGGCTCTACCATGAATACTTCCTTTGTGCCTGGTCTTTCGTGTATCCCTGGCACCCAAAAAAGAGCTGAGCACAGAAAATGTGTTTTGATCAGAGAATGAATAAAAGCACATGGTTCTCTCTACATACGCAGCATCTGTGATTCATAGAGTCTGCCCTGGTAGCTGGGAGTGGGTGTTAACATAGAGCCTCTCTCCTATAGCATGAAGCCTAGTACCAGTGGGCATGCTCTTCCCCTAAGCTATATACTGTAGGCAAGCAAAATTTGCCACCCCGAATTGTGCCGCTTTGACATGAGTATTAATTTAGGCTGATTATTTTTAAGGCCCAAAAGACTCAGGAAGAACCTTTGACCTTCCCTCTAACTGCCTAAAAGACATGTAGATATCATTTTTTTTTTAGATTCCACATATAAGCAATATCATATGATATTTGTCTTTGTCTGGCTTACTTCACTTAGTATGATAATCTCTAGGTCCATCCATGTTGCTGCAAATGGCATTATTTCATTCTTTTTGATGGCTGAGTAGTATTCCATTTTATATATATATATATATATATATATATATATATATATATATATATATATACCACATCTTTTAAAAAATGATACAAATGAACGTATATACAAAACAGAAATAGATCCACAGACGTAGAAAACAAACTTATGCTTACCAAAGGGAAAAGAGGGGGAGGGGTAAATTAGGAGTTTGGAATTAACATTTGTACACTACTATATATAACATAGATAACCAACAAGGACCTACTGTATAGCACAGGGAACTATGCTCAATATTTTATAATAGCCCATAAGGGAAAAGAATCTGAAAAAGAATAGACATAGATACATGCATGCATAACTAAATCATTATTTCGATGCACACTCAAAACTGACACAACATTGTAAATCAACTATACTTCAATTCAATAAGTAAATAAATAAAATTTTTACAATAAACAAAAGAAATGTAGATAGAGGACCTGTTCCAGGAAGGGAGCTATCACCAGAGAAAACTGTAGTATAAACTAGGTGTGTAGACAGGAAGGAACCTAGCAAAGTCTGTTTTTTTAAAATTCCTATATGTGTCCATTATTTCTGTATGGCCCAGCAAACATTTGTTTAGCAAACATTTGCTTTTCCATCTCCATATGAATTGCCTTCCTCCTCTTTGAAATTCCAAACTGCTGTCCCCAACATCCTTCCTCCTTCGTCTTTAGCTGAAGATGGTATTTAAGGTGAGGGCTTCAGTCATTCTGGCGAGTTACTCAGTTTTCCTGAGTCTTTCCCATGTATACGTGTTATTCAGCTTTTGTCTGATTTTCACCTGTTAATCTGCCTCATGTCAATTTAATGCATAGACTAGCCGGAAGAACCTAGAAAGGGTAGAGAAAAATTTCTTCCTCCCTGACAATACTTAGAATTCAAATTGTTTTTTAGGTTTTTCCTTCTGGCAAGGCTAGGTTGTTCTTGTCAAAAAAAAACAAGCAATTCTGCCAAGCGGATGAACCGATTATTTTCCCTTCTGTCAGCAATATATGTTTCTGTTTCCCCACAGCTTAATAATATATTGTCAGACTTTAAAACTCTTGTCAATCTGACATCTGAAAATGGATATCTTATTTCAGTTTGCATACATGATTATATGAGACCAAACACATATCCAAGCACACACATAATCATGTACTTCGTGCTGCATTAACAAACAATTGTGAAGTCTCAATGGTATAACATTGTACAAGTTTATATCCACAGACTCAACAGAATTGTGGGGATGTTTGCGAGGGCATTCCAACCTTATGTAAATTTCAAAAGATCCATCTGGGAAGAGCTGGAGAGGGAAAAACCCCTGCAGGAAGAAATTCACCGGCGACGCTCATTTCTGATGGGAGGAGATCTGGCAGCTACAGTTGTCATCCATTAGGTGACAATAGAGAGAGGGTGTGGTTGATGTGATCCTCCCTTGTTTTCACCATGTTTCCCAGTCTCTATCTTTCGGCCCAGTTTGGCAGGTTTCAGCCCTGCTGCCCATCACCAACTTGTTGGCATGAGACCACTATCTCAAGTAGCCAGCCTCATGGCGAAGTGGTCCTCCATTCCCCTTAGAGATTGTTGGACTATTTCAGAGAACCTTTTCCAAATGTGTGAAAGGAACACTGAAAAAATCTGGACACAGATGACTGTCCCCAAGGATTAGCCTGAACTAGGAGGGAGGGATTGGAGCGTGGCTAATAGCGCTTCCTTCATGGGTTCACGCAATTAATCATTTATCGTTTCATTCATTCAGCACAGACCATATGTCAGGTTCCCGAACTGTATAGAAATCATCGTCCTTCTGACGACAATTGCAGTCTACACAGGCCTGTTACTGAGCTGGATGCTGGGATATATCTTCGGTTGAGTTCTCCTGGAAGCAGACCCTGAGGCAATAATTTGAGGACAAATAATTTACTTGGGAAGTGATCCAGAAGCATTTTTCAGAGAATGGGTTTGTGAGATGGGGAATGGACGGAAGCCAAAAAGTGTGCAGTGCTGAGAAGTTTACTGCTGTGGGCAACTGGGGCTCATCCTGTTGGAAAACTCTGGAAGATTTTATAGAACCTGCCTTAGAATTTCCCACCCTGGATGAGAAAGAGGAGGTATTTTTCCTCCAACTCCAATCTGTCATTTGCTGATGGCTGCACCCTGAAACCCCTCAGGCAGAGTATCGAGGATTATAGTAGATGCCACTGGCATGTACTGGAGTGGAGAGTGCCCTGTGACTATGGACAGGGCACAGAAGGGTTAGCTATAAAATCTAATCATCAACAATAGCCAAAATTTTTGCCTGAAATCAAGACCTTAATTAAAAAATACTTTATTGCTAAAAAATGTTAAAAAAAAGAAAGAGACTTACTGTAAACTACATGTCTTAATCCACTCAGACTGCTATAAAAAATAACATAAACTGGCTGGATTAAACAACAGAAACTTATCTCTCACTGTTCTGGAGCCTGGGAAGTCCAAACTCAAGGCACCGGCAGATTTGGTGATTGGTGAGATTCCTCTTCCTGGTTTGTAGATGGCCACCTTCTTGCTGTATCCTGCCAGAGGGAGAAAGATCATCTCTCTCATATCTTTTCTTATAAATGCACCAATCCCATTCATAAGGGCTCTACCCTCATGACCTCATCACTTCCCAAAGGCTCCAATTCCTGATACCACAACATTGGGGGTTAGGGCTTCAACACAGGAATTTTGAGGGAGCACAAACATTCAGTCCACAGCACTATAGTAATGAAGACATTGTGGTATTGACAAAAGGATACACACATAGATCAATGGACAGTGCAGAAATAGATTCACACATACGTAGCCAATTGACTGTTGACAAAAGTGCAAAGGGAATTCATTGGAGAAATAATAGTCTTTTTAACAAATGATGCCAGAACAATTGGACTTCCATATACAAAAATATGAATCTTGATCCATACTTCCACATCATTTGCAAAAACTAACTCAAAATGGATCATAGACATAAATGCAAAAAGTAAAACTATAAAACCTGCAGAAGAAAACATAAGGAGAAAATCTTTGCGACCTTGGGTTACCAAAAGCATGATGAAGAAAATATTGAGTGGGCTGTCATCAAAATTAAAAACTTCTGCTCTTTGAGAAAACACCGTTAAGTAAATGAAAAGACAGGCCACCAAGTGCTCCCAATTCAGTCTTTCCTGTAAAAGAATCCTATTGTGAGAAGAATAATGCTTAGTGCTTTACCTGGGTGATTGTACATCTTCATGGGGAGCTATGTGAGATAACAGGCTCTCTTTTTAAATACTTTTCACTTTTGTCAAAGCTATACATGCAGATAGACTAAAGAGTCACATAGTTTACAAAGCATGTTGTGAAGCATAGAGGTTGCTTACCACCACCCTCCCCCTAGAGGAGACTGCTTTTAGTGTATCATCTTGACACTTGTCTCCCTGTCTCTAAGTAATATTCATTATTGTAATAATAATGTTACATCTGGACTTTTCAGTTTTAGATATAATCCATTGACTTCCCATGACTGAAAAGAAGATTTTTGTCCACCTCTTTGCTCCCGACACCTCCAGCACTTCCACTCCCCTCCCTCCCATCAATGTTATATAATTGTGATTTGATCAGCACTACTCTTTACAGTATTATGACTATGTAAACACTTGTTACAGTTGAACTATGTAGTAAACCAAACTACTTTTCCCTTCTGGCACGGCTTTTTAATTTTCTCTGATGTGAAAAAATTGTCTGGTTTTGCGTTTGCTTGGTTTTCTATGTACGTATTGCCTATTCAACCACAAATGGCCCAAATCGCCTCTCCATGTATTCATATGTGTGTGTGTTTATATCATATTCATAGATGTTCTATTAATTTCACCTTCCAGAAGATGAATTTCTTCATCTGACCCCCTCTGACCCCCTCCAATCTGGGCTGGTAGCTCTGTATTTTTTTTCTTATTTATTTATTTATTTATGGCTGCTCTGGGTCTTCGTTGCTGTGCGTGGGCCCTCTCCAGTTGCAGCAAGCAGGGGCCAACCCTCACAGCAGCACTTGGGCCCCTCCCGCTGCGGAGCATGGGCCCCAGGCTCGCGGGCCCCAGTAGCTGCGGCACGCGGGCTTCAGTAGTTGTGGCGCACGGGCCCAGCCACTCCGCGGCATGTGGGATCCTCCTGAACCAGGGCTCTAACCTGTGTCGCCTGCATTGGCAGGCGGACTCTCAACCACTGCACCACCAGGGAAGTCCCTTTTTTTTTTTTTTTTAAATAGCAAATTTGTAATGCTTTTATTTTTTCTCCTTAAATTTCTTAAAAAATTTTTTGTTGTTGAAGTAGCGTTGATGTACAATATTATATAATTTACAGGTGTATAATATAGTGATTCACAATTTTTAAGGTTTATACTTCATTTATAGTTATTGTAAAATATTGGCTATATTCCCCAGGTTGTACAGTATATCCTTGTAGCTTATTTTATGCTTAGTTTAGTTTGTGCCTCTTAGTCCCCTACCCCTATATTGCCCCTTCCCTCTCCCTTCTCCCCACTGGCAACCTCTAATTTGTTCTGTCTGTATTTCTGGCACTCAGCTGTCATGCTGACATCTTCTGTCACCATCATCATGGAGGCTCTCTTCTTTTCCTCTCCTACATTCCATTTTCTGTATTTCATGCATTTTTTCCTTGGTTTCATCTTAATAGGCTTTCTTTTGCTGTTTAGAATTGTCCCATATGAATTTCTCGCCATGTAGCCAATGTCCAATAAATGTCCATTATAATCATGAAAAAGCAGTGGGGGTAATTCTAGGGTGTGGGAGAATTTTTTGAGCATGTTAACTGACACTCCTTTTTTAACTTGCTATTCAGCTGACTCCTGAGAAGAGCCCTGTTGGTTTATCACAGGAAATGTGGCTTAAATGTGATTGGCTTCACATCAATTTCACTTCCAACCACAGTGCTATGGGGTAGTGTGTTCACCCTTCAATGTCCTTCCACCCTTTTCAACTCAAGTCCCCTTCTGTAATCTAGTCAGTTACTATTATTCCCACTTCACAGCTGGGAAGGCTGAGGCCCAAAGAGGTTTTGCTTGCTGTCCCCTCTTCACCTGTCATTCATCAAGGATTCTCTGTGTGACTGGCACTGCAGGTATTACATCAAAACAAGTCAGCAGAAAGCAAGAGAAAATGTCACCTGCCATTCAGGGAAGAGAGTGACGCTGGGTCATCTGGCAACAAATGTGGCAATGCCCAAGAGTCCGAGTGTGGGAAAGTCAGGGCACTTAGAGAGGCCCCAGCTAGATGACTGCTTCAGGTTTCTAAGAAGCTCCTTTTTAAAAAAAAAAAATTTATTTATTTTATTTTTGGCTGTGTTGGGTCTTCGTTGCTTCACGGGCTTTCACTAGTTGTGGAGAGCGGGGGCTACTCTTCATTGGGGTGCTTGGGCTTCTCATTGTGGTGGCTTCTCTTGTCGCAGAGCACGGGCTCTAGGCGCGTGGGCTTCAGTAGCTGTGGCGCACAGGCTTAGTTGCTCCACAGCATGTGGGATCTTCCCGGA
Source organism: Physeter macrocephalus (assembly GCF_002837175.3). Taxonomy (NCBI): domain Eukaryota; kingdom Metazoa; phylum Chordata; class Mammalia; order Artiodactyla; family Physeteridae; genus Physeter; species Physeter macrocephalus. The sequence continues at coordinate 14,608,922 of NC_041227.1, read as the reverse complement.
CCAGGGCTCGAACCCATGTCCCTTGCATTGGCAGGCGGATTCTTAACCACCACGCCACCGGGGAAGTCCCTAAGAAGCTCCTTTGTAATGCCCTGTTCTGCCCTCTTTGCCACCTCCCCTACTCCACCCTAAAGGTGGGTGGTCCTCTAGCTTGCTCCTGAATGGCTTCCTGCCCAGCCTGGTGACACCTCCCCCTCCAAGTCCTACATTTCCCTTCCTAGGCCTCACACTCTTGCCTAAGGGCAGAAAAGAGCCAGCAACACTCAGGATGACTAGTCACTGTCCTCACCTGAATGTTGGGCTTATGAAATAGCAGCTGGGAAGGCTCAGGGCAATTCTGGCGGGACCGCACTCATAGGAGTGGGTATAAAGGGTGAAGCCAGCACTGGCCACCACAGCTCCACCTGCCCTCAGGATGAAGCCCAGCAGCCTTATCGTCTTCCTGGTGATATTTGCCTTTGGATTCCTGATGCCCTGGCCTGTGGAAGGTGGTCTCAGAGGTGAGCTGGACTCTCTCAGACCATCCCCAGGTGCCCGAGTCAGGGATAGCTCAGAGTGGGAATAGCCTCCTCCTTTTAGCCTGGGGGCTGACTTTGAAGCCACCATTCCAATGGTCAGGCCTATGGCCCCTAATTTCAAGCATTTCTCTGAGGACTTCAACTAAGGGAGTTTCTGCACATCCAGAAATTTACCTTTCACCAGATGGACCTGTTTACCCCAGGCCCTGTATTTCTTATTTTTCTTTCTCTATAGCTCCTTCTTTACTGTTTTGTTTGTTTTTTTTTCCCTCTCTCTCTTTTTCTCTGTCACATGATTTTGGTCACTATCTTTTTTAATTTTCCAAATTGGTCTCTTTTTCTCTTAATATTTCTTATTTTAACAGTCACTCTCTCTTTCTCTATCTCCTTCTCAGTAGATCTGTTCTCTTTTATTTAATCTCTGATGAGTGGCCTCTCCTGTTATCACTGTCCCGTGCTGCCTCCCTCCCAGGCAAACCCGGGCAAGGGATACCTGACCATGAGCTCTAGTTAGCACTTGCTGGAGCTGGCCTATACTGACTTTCAATGGCTGACTGTGAAATCTTCAAGACTTTTGCAAGCTAGTTGATGTCACATTGGTAGCTTGAAATTAGCCATGATGGGAATATTTACACCATGGAAATTGGCAAACTCTACAAAGTCTCCCTCTTAAAACATCTAGTAACACACCACCATCTATACCTTCTTTCTTGTGTCATTGACTCCCTCTGGCTGAGTGATTGGCTGAGCTAGGCACAGCCCCACACCCCTTGAAACTGGAATCCTAACAGTTCCCTTTATTCCTTTGGGGTCAGCCACCTGGGTTAGGTTTTCTCTCCTCTCTTGGGAAGCTGATTCCTTCTCCAGGATTGTGGTCATGACTCAGCATCAGCTTCTTCTTCCTGCCTTGTTCTTACTTTTCAGACATACTTAAACCTGGAGCCTGCCCCTACCCACGCCCTGTGAAGTTCCTTAGATATGACCCTCCTGAATGCCAGAGTGACTGGCAGTGTCCAAAAAAGCAAAAATGCTGCTACGACTCTTGTGGCCTCAAATGCATGGATCCTGTAGACAAGACAAAGCCAGGTGAGGAAGCAGAGTCCTGGAAACGGGGACCAAGGAGATCTGAGCTTGAGGACACGCATCCTGAGGAAGTAGAGAGCGCTCCTCTGAACTGGGAGGGAGGCTGGGACAGAGCCAGGGATCCTCCACCCCCAGCTCTGTATTCTCAGGTAGACAGTGGGTCAGCTCATGAGCCAGTCAGCCAGCTGGCCAATCAGTGAATGAATCAGTCTGTCTGTCAGACACATACAACACTGGTTAGGGTCCCCTTCGTGGGAAGGAGTCTCCTTTAGGACATACACCGGCCTCAGTTTTGGTCCTGAGGTTGGGGAAGAACCAATTTCCATGCACAGGGTGGAGATGGGGTTGGGAGTTTGGGTGATGTGCTAAGGGGTGAAGCCTCTGAGTTGTGACTTTGTTTTCACCAGTTAAGTTCACTCCTGGGAAGTGTCCAGTGGTTACTGGCCAGTGTAAGAGACCCAACCCCCATAAACGACTGCCTGAATGACAGCCACTGCCCGAAGGGTCTCCAGTGTTGCAGGGGGGTGTGTGGGAATTCATGTGTACAGCTGGGTAAAGATAAGGAGAAGACCTGGCAAGATCCACATCCCCCTGTATCCTAATATGGTCTCAACCTCCTGGTGCCCTTGCATGTGAAGGAGGATCTTTGAGGTCTCCCAATACTGCCCCTCCCCCAAACAGATCCTCTGCCCTTCAACACCCTTCATCCCTTAGAGTTCCTTAGACAAGAAGTGCCAGGGGGCGCCTGTGACAGGTAATGCTGGGTCTCGGGAAGGAAGGCTTCTTGGAATAAGCCAGGAGGAAGGAGCATGTTACAAGGGGCAAAGGTTCTATCTTTTAATATCATCTCTGCCTCTGACTGACTGTGTGACTATGAGCAACTGACCGTATCTTTCTTAGCCTCAGTTTCCCCATCTGTAAAATGGACACAATTATATCTACTGAGATACTAAATGTAAAAGTGCTTTTTAAGACTTAAAGTGCTGTGTGCATTGAGAGAGTGTTGCTGTGGTTATGGCTTCGATTGGCTGGGTTATCTGAAACCAAAGGAAAGTCTAGTGAGATGCATAGATGTAGATCTGGCCCAATGCCCTGATTTTGCCAGAGGGAAGACTGCAGCAGAGAGCCAGTGAAAAGCCTGGATTCTTCTCTTGATTCCTAGATCAAAGACTGGCACTGTTTCGACTATTCCAGCACCATGCTCTCTCTTTACGTATCCCAAAGGACTTAGGGCCTGGTGGCAGAAGGACCCTCTTGGTAGCAAGGATGTAAGGGTCACTTAAATTGTTCCTGTGCTGAGGCTCTGCTTTATTTTCTTTCCACAGATTCATTCTTCCCAGTTCAAAGAGATTAGCACTTCCTGGTATGTGTGGTCTGGGGATTTCCTTTCCCCCCACCCCGCCACAAGCCTGGAAAAAAATGAGAGCACCTTGGTGAAGATGTGGTTTTGTGACCAATACCTCCTTGGGGGCCAAGGTTTGGCCTGTTTTATCTATGTATCCCCAGCATCCAACGTGAAGCTTGGCACGCGACAGGAAATGTCTGCTGATTAGTAAATAAATAAATGTACCAGGTTTTCTCTGCATTTCTATCTTCCTTGACTCATTGAGTCTGGTCTAGGATATGAGGTGTGAGATGAAGAATAAAATATCTGCCTGTGCGGGATTTCTCCCAAAACCTATAAAGTAGAAAAAAGAAAGTGTTTTGGATCTAAGCAGATATGGGATTAAATCCTGCATCCATAGATTACTGGCTCTGTAATTTTGGGCAATGACTTTGTCCCACTGAGCCTTAGTTTTGTCATCTATAGCATGGAAACGATAACAACAACGCCAGTTTCATAAAGTTATGAGGATTAGAGGTGATAACATGTGAAAGGAATAGCTCAGTGTTTGTCACATACTCGGGGTTCAATAAATGCTAGACTTACCTCAGGGTAAGCAAGGCACAATGAGTTAAGAAGATGACTGGTTAAATTTGATGACATCAGTATCAAAGCTGACAAACACAAGAGGTGAAAGATAAATGATAGCTTAGAAGTAAATATTTGGAATGATTATCACAGACAAATAAATAGAATGAAAAATATGTGAAGAATTTTTGCAAATAAGTAAGAAAAACAACCTACCTCTTAGAATAAATGAACTATGACTAGAATGGACAATCAAATAAGAGATTATTACTGTAACAGATGGTATATAGACATATAAAGAGCTTCATCCTCACTAGTTACAAGGAAAAAGCCAATTAAATCAACCAAACACCATTTTTCATTGGTCAGAATGGCAAGAATTAAAAGTCTACAATATAAACACTCAGAGACTCTTAATAGTTTGCTGATGGAAGTGTAAATTGGTACAACCACTTGGAAGAGTGATTTGGTTATGCCTAATAAAACTGAAAGTTCACACAAGCTATCATTTAACAAGTTTCCTTCCAGAGACATAGGAAAGACAAAATACCTGCCAATAGGAACCTAATACATGTATTAGAATGTTTAGTATAAGATTGTTCCAAAGAGTCAGAAATCGAGACCAGTCAAGATGGCTCTCATTTGTGAAATGGTTAAATTTTCATACTTTGATATGCTTGCTATGCTACAGAAAAATAAAAATAAATTTATATGAATCAACATGGAGACATATCACAGAAAACTTATTGGGAAAATCAGACTAGTGATATAAATGTGTAGTATGAAGTATTCATATATATTTTAAAATTACACATAAAATATCAAGCTGGTTATGGGTATACAGCAAAGAATACAGACCAAATGCAGGACGATGCCTTCCTTCATAGAAGAGGAATTAAAAATGGGACTGGTAGGCCTTCCCCGGTGGCGCAGTGGTTGAGAGTCCGCCTGCCGATGCAGGGGACACGGGTTCGTG
>NC_041227.1:14597222-14604013 GCF_002837175.3 Physeter macrocephalus | reverse complement strand
GAGGCCCGCGTACTGCAAAAAAAAAAAAAAAAAAAAAAAAAGGGACTGGTAGTGCTGACTATGGAAAGTGATGATTTATCTTCAAGATTTAATACTTGAACGAAATAATGCCATTTGCAGCAACATGGATGGACCTAGAGATTGTCATACTGAGTGAAGTAAGTCAGACAAAGACAAATATCATATGATATCGCTTATATGTGGAATCTAAGAAAAGGGTACAAACAAACTTATTTACAAAACAGAAGTTGAGTCACAGAAGTAGGAAACAAAATTACGGTTACTAAGCGGGAAAGGGTGGGGGAGGGATAAGTTGGGAGGTTGGGACTGACATATACACACTACTGTATATAAAATAGATAACTAATAAGAACCTACTGTATAGCACAGGGAACTCTATTCAATACTCTGTAAAGACCTATATGGGAATAGAATGTAAAAAAGAGTGGATATATGTGTATGTATTGATATAACTGACTTTGCTGTACAGCAGAAACTAACACAACATTGTAAATCAACTATTCTCTAATAAAAAATTAATTAATAAAAAAGGATTTACTACTTGAAAACAAAATGAATATATAATGTCCCCACTCTAGGTACTTCTAGGATAAAACAAATCTTTCTCAAAAAAAACAAAACAAACAAAAAAACCTTTCTCTTTTTTTTCTTCCAAAAGCCACACCCAACAACATGGAGAGCAAAAAAACGAAAACTCAAAAACCATCTTGGATGAAACTAGAAATCATTTGTACCCACTGGCTACAATATAGAACTGGAAATCAAATTCTTAAATTGGAGAAAGGTGAAAGCTAATGGTTTGCAGCAGGAGATATTTATGGGAAGCCCTGCAGAATGTTTAAAAGGCTCTGAAATTAAGAGTGGGAAAGAGAGGGAGATTGTTTCAAGGCGGGTGTGCTGTTTTAATATCTGTACAAAGAACAATTAGACTCCCAGGTCTATGCCCATATCTTGGGCAACTCCTAAAGAAGTTAGAGGCTTTGGTCTCTGTAGAAATGGAAAGGGAGGAACCCTGGGCTCAGCCATCCCTGGCACGGGGAGGGAACTGAGACATGGTGTTGAGAATGAGAAGAATCGAAAAGCTCTTGTGAACAGTAAGGTCTCCCAGCAGTCTTCCACTCTGGCTAGAACTTACTGTCAACTAGCTTATCTAAAATCAAATATTTGGACGACAAAGTTAATTTTTCTCTGAGACCCTCCCAATGTCTATATGGAGGAATCCAATCTTATTGCATGTGGTCCATTAATTCTGCCTTATTGTTTTAAAAGAGCGTCTGCCCTTCCGATCCTCTTGGTGAGTTTTGAACCCATCCTTCACTGATTGACGAAGTTCTGTGCTCAAATCGCTTCTTCCTAGTCCTTTGGTTTCTCCAAATCGCTTCTTCCCAGTCCTTTGGTTTCTCCCTTTTTAAGAAGATTGGGGGATGGGGGGATTTTCTTTCATCCTGACTCTTCAAATAGCTCTTCTTTCAGGGAAGTTAGCTTGAGGGAGTATCTCTTACTTCGAACCAAAACAAGCCTTGACTCAGTCTCTCAAAGAACAGGCAATGTGGGTGTTGAGAAACCACTTGACCAGGTTTCGGGAACAGAGGTTGATTCCCAATTTTGCTGCTGACTCATCCTGTGACATTGGCCATGTTCCTTGACTCCTTTGTATAATAGAGGGATGATCCAGTTGACCTTTAAGATTCCACTTTGTTCTGCTGTTTTACGAATTAATGATTCATAGAAGCACCTTTGAGGGAAAGCCCCAGTGGGATGGGCCACTTCCTTGCGTTTGATGAACTCCCTGTGTCTACAGGTTCCCCTCTTTAGCTTTCAGCCTCATCTTCTCCAGCTGTTGTGGTCAGCTTCCAGGGCACCTCCTTACCTGGTGATTGCGACTTATGAGGGTCCCAATGAGTCTAATAACACCGTCTCAGTGTAGAGATGGGAAAACTTAGGCCCAAAGAAAAGATGGACCCAAAGAAAAGATGTGCCCAAGATCATAGAGTAAGTCACTGGTAGATCTCAATATCTTTATCTCCAAGCCCCATATTCTTTCTCTTTATTTCGAGTTTACTTTTTTTCAGATTACATAGTGGATACTGTAGTGGGCTGTCAGATCCCTTTAGGATGAAGGCACTCACGCCATCAGTTGCTGGGGAGTTGCTGGCTGCTGACACTGAGAGCTGAGTCCCTCCCTGGGAATTTCCCTGGGCCATAGTGAGCTGTTTCAACCAAGGTTACACCCCATTCCCAGGGGCAACCTGTATCCACAGACTGGCTGATGTTGGGGTACAAAGGCTCAGCTCCATAGTTTGATTAGGCGCACCTCTGAAGGGCCCTCCCAGCTCCAGAGCTCCCCAGGGGATTGGCTGAGCCTTGTTGCAATGAATCACAATTCCACTTCTTCTTCTCCCCAGCTGTGTTTCTCCTACTTCTCACAGGTGTTGCTTCTCAGAATACTCCCCAGAAAACCTCCTACACATAAACATCTGCCCCTAAGACCGTTTCCCGGGAAATGTGACCTAAGGAAGATTATACAAGATAATCATTGCCAAAAAAAATTATTAATATGAAAAACTGCTCTGCAAAAGACAATGTTAAGAGAATGAGAAGACAAGCCACAGACTGGGAACAAATGTTTGCAAAAAAACACACATGATAAAGGACTGTTATCCAAAATAAACAAAGGACTCTTAAAACTCAACAATAAGAAAATAAACAAGCAACTCACTTTAAAAATGTGCCGGACTTCCCTGGTGGCGCAGTGGTTAAGAATTCGCCTGCCAGTGCAGGGGACATGGGTTCGAGCCCTGGTCTGGGACGATCTCACATGCCTCAGGGCAACTAAGCCCGTGCACCACAACTGCTGAGCCTGTGCTCTAGAGCCTGTGAGCCACGACTACTGAGCCCACACACCACAACTACTGAATCCAGCGCGCCTAGAGCCTGTGCTCTGCAACAAGAGAAGCCACCACAATGAGAAGCCTGCGTACCGCAAGGAAGAGTAGCCCCTGCTCACCGTAACTAGAGAAAGCCCGCATGCAGCAACAAAGACCCAAAGCAGCCAAAAATAAATACCTAAATTTAATTTAAAAAAAATAAAATAAAAATGGGCCAAAGACCTTAACAGACACCTCACCAAAGAAGACAGATGGCAAATAAGCATATGAAAAGATGCTCCACCTCGCATATCATCAGGGAAATGCAAATAGGAAAAACAATGAGATACCACTACACACCTATTAGAATGACCAAAATCTGGAACACTGACAACACCAAATGCTGACGAGGATGTGGAGCAACAGGAACTCCCATACATCACTGGTGGGAATGCAAAATTGTACAGCCACTTTGGAAGACAATTTGGTAGTTTCTTACAAAACTAAACATACACTTACCACACAATCCAGCAATCATGCTCCTTGGCATTTATCCAAAGGAGTAGGAAACATGTCTACACAAAAAACTGCACACAGATATGTATAACAGCTTTATTCATAACTGCCAAAACTTGCATGCAACCAAAATGTTCTTCAGTAAACGAATGGATAAATAAATTGTGGTGCATCCAGACAATGGAATATTATTTGGCTCTAAAAAGAAATAAGCTATCAAGCCATGGAAAGACATGGAGGAAACTTAAACACATATGAATTACTGAGTGAAAGAAACCAATCTGAAAAGGCTAAATGCTGTGTGATTCCAGCTATGTGACGTTCTGGAAAAGGCAAAACTACGGAGACAGTAAAAAGATCAGTGGTTGCCAGAGATTGGGAAGGGGGAGCTGAATAGGCAGAGCACAGAGGATTTTTAGGGCAGTGAATACTCTGTATAATATTATAAGGATGGATATATGTCAGTATACATTTGTCCAAACCCATGGAATGTACAACACCAGGAGGGAACCCTACTGTAAATGATGGACTTTGGGTGATTATGATGTGTCAGTGTAGATTCATTGACTGTAACAGGTGCGCCACTCTAGTGAGGGGTGTTGGTAATAGGGGAGACTATGCATGTGTGGTGGCAGGGGGTGTATGGGAAGCCTCTCTACCTTGCTAATTTTGCTGTGAACCTGAAACTGGTCTAAAAACGTTAAGTCTTTAAAAAAGAATTGGAGAAACAAGGAATTTCTGGACTCCTTAAATATTTTTAAACTCATTGATAAGAGTTTCATTTTTTAAAAGTGATCATTGTCAAAAAATTGGAGAAGTAGAAAAAAAAAACCCTATCACCGCTTCTTCAGCATGTGTGTAACCTAGGAGTTTATCTCCTTTCAGGGCTTGGCCTCCTCCCCCTGCTGCAAGGTGATACATGGGCTGGACTGTATTTCCCTGAGCCTGGGGTCCTTAGTCTGGAATAACCCTTGCTGGAGGTAAGGGAAGAATACAGCAGGATGGTCTGGTGAGGTCTTTGGCATTCCATGTTTCCCAAAATAATCCAGAGTGGGCATTGACACAACATGGTTAGTACACCTGCTGTGAATTGCAGATAATTTTCTTTATTTGTCCGCAGGTCAGGTGACTATTGGGTGGATGAGATGAGAGACAGACTGAAGGATAAACAATTCTCAGATCGGGTACAGTCTAAATCTACACAAAGAGAAACATTTTCCAAAACTGCCGGTAATTTGCAAAGCCATCCTCCCAGCCAAGCATTGACGTTATTTCACAAAGCAGCCCTTTTGTTCCTTTTGAACTGTGGCTCTTGCAATCTATGCGGAATAAGAAACACTTTATACAGAAGACAAGCCAAGGCTTTCACAGGACCACGAGTCCAGGCTCGCCCGAAGTCTCAGGCGGGCCTCTTGCCTCCTCCCCACGCTTTGTCTAGAGGGAAGGTGTGGCTTGTTCTTTCTGATTCAAGTGCGTTTTTTCCTTGACTGTGATTACACTGTATATGTAATTTCATACCCTCTTTTCTAGTTTACGTTATAACACAATTTCCCGATGTCGTACAAACTGCATCAATATCTTGACCTTCATGAGAGCGGGGGCGTCAGCTCTATCAACCTCAGGTACAACTTGCGCTTGGCTGGGAAAGGCCACTCAGGAAACAATTGTTTAGCTGAACTCAGCTAATGACTACATTGTTGTCCACTGCAAGGCTTTGTCATCATTTCTGTAACTCCGCTGGACAAACCAGTCATTTCCAGTTCTTGATTTCTTTTATAGATTATGTGTATATGTAAATCCTTGTGCATAAATCAGGTTTTCTTTAATTCAGATTTCTCTGCTGGGTCAGATGCCTAGAGGTGGAATGTATCAAGTCAAAGCATTTGGGTATTTTTAAGGCTTTCAACAAAAATCATCCTTACTCTCTGCTTCTCCCAAGGCCTTCAAAAAATCAAATGAGACAGAGGATACAGATGATTGTGTTAAGAATTTACAGGGTGCCTGGAATATAGTCAGCCCTCAGGAAATACTCCCCTCATCACACATGTAAAGACACGCATCGGTGTGCTTGTAAACATACAGATCTGCAATCCAATGCACCCATCCTATGAGTACTGACCCTCTCTCCTAAATAAAGTGTAAGCTCTCCTGGGCAGCTACAAACAGGTATGCCACATCTGTCAAACTTGACTGTGCATGAGAATCATAAAATGCATGTTCTGATTCAGTAGGTCTTAGATGGGGCCAGAGATGCTGTATTTCTCCAACTCTCTGGTACGCCAACGCTGTTGGTCTGTGGACCACGCCTTGAGTAGCAAGCAGGTGTGCCACAGAGACACAACAGGCACATAGAAACACACATGCAGGCATAAGTGAAAACCCACATATGCACATGAATTTGCAATTTCTCAGAAATACACTAGGTAATAGGAGTCGGATCTCCAAGGGCATGGACCCACATTTCATGGGAAAAATTTGATCTGTTGGCATCTGTCCAGAACCTAAGAAAAGTTAGGCTCTGGGAGTGCTAGGGCAGTGCTAAGGTGGGGTGGGACAGAAAAGGACAGGACAGGACAGTCTGGACATCCTGTCCCTGAAGTAAGTGCTGTTCCCATGAAATGGGGGCTTGGAGTCTTCCTAAACTGCCCAATCTAGATATCTTTGGTAACTGGAAGCCTTCACTTCTCCTGCGGTAGCAGCAGTCTCCTTCATCTGCCCCAGCTTCCCCAGGGTCAGAAAAGCAGGGAGTATCCGGTGAACTTGTGGTTCACCTTTTCCTTTTCCTAACAGTATTTTTTGTTAAACAGAATTTTAATTTTTTTGGTGGGGGGGGGAGTGACAAGAGAGAGCCTTATTTATTTATTTTTTTCAGCCAATCATTTAAAGTGAACAATTCAGTATCATTTACTACATTCACAGTGTTATGTAACTGCCACCTCTATCTAGTTCCCAAACATTTCTATCACTCCAGAGGAAACCCCCTTACCATTAAGCAGTAATTCCCCCACCCCCAGCCCCTGGCCACCTCCAGTCTGTGTTCCATCTCTGGATTTAGCTATTCTGGATAGTTCATATAAATGCAGACATACCATACATGACCTTTTGTGTCTGGCTTCTTTATCCATGTCAGAGCATGTATCAATATTTTACTCCTTTTTATGGCTGAACAATATTCCATCATAGGGATACACAACATTTTGTCTATTCACCCACCGATGGACATTTGCGCTGGCTACTATAAATAGTGCCGATAAGAACATGTATGTGCGTGTACTTTTTCAAAAAATAAATTTATTTATTTAATTTATTTTGGCTGCATCGGGTTGTTTTTTTTTAACATCTTTATTGGAGTATAATTGCTTTACAATGGTGTGTTAGTTTCTGCTT
>NC_041227.1:14567234-14596386 GCF_002837175.3 Physeter macrocephalus | reverse complement strand
TGGTACATGATTCTTTTTGAATTATGGTTTTCTCAGGGTATATGCCCAGTAGTGGTATTGCTGGGTTGTATGGTAGTTCTATTTTTAGTTTTTTAAGGAACCTCCATACTGTTCTCCATAGTGGCTGTATCAATTTACATTCCCACCAACAGTGCAAGAGGGTTCCCTTTTCTCCACACCCTCTCCAGCATTTATTGTTTGTAGATTTTTTGATGATGGCCATTCTGACCAGTGTGAGATGATATCTCATTGTAGTTTTGATTTGCATTTCTCCAATGATTAATGATGTTGATCACAGAATTTTAAATTTTATTGTAGTCAAACTCATCAATCTTCTTTATAGTTAGTATTTTTGTGTCCTCTTTAAAAAATCTTTCTCTGCACTGAGGTCATGAAAATAGTATCCTGTATTACATTCTGAAATCTTTATGGTTTTGCCTGTTGTATTGTCTACAACCCATTTGGAACCGATTTTGCATGTGATGAGAGATAGTGATCAAGTTTCTCTTCTTTCTTCTTCTTTTCTAAAAATAGGGATAGGGATGTGGCTATTTGTCCCAGTGCCATTTATTGAAAGCACTCTCTTTTCCCTACTGGTTTGCCAGACAACCTGTGACATAAATCAAATTCCTGCATGTGTAGAGGACTCTCTGGGGGCTCTTTTTTCTAGTCTATTTGAGTGAGTTTTCAATTTATTGCCTCTCAGCTCCGAATCCGTCTTCCATTGCTGGCTTGTAATATGGGAACATTCTCCCTTGCTGGCCAACGTGATGTTAATCTTTATCAGTAGTGGGTGCAGGACGGACACTGGAGGAGGAAGGGGCTCCTCTTCCTGATTCTGATATGCTTTTCTTTTTCTTGCTCTGGTGCTGCTGCGCTGGTGTGTGGTACCCACCAGTGGAGCTCAACCAGCAGGCGCGTTCAGTGGAAGCTCGCACAGCCAGCTCCAAGAAGGGTTCCCAGGACTACCCCGCAGGCTTCCTAAGTGTGAGCACTGCAGGTGCCCCAGCTTGCTTCCTGGTCACGGTTTCCCAGTTAGTTCAACAGCACCCCAAGCAGGCAGCTTCCCAGAGCTTTCCTCCAGCACCCCTTGGACTGTGGACCAGCTCTGGCTTGGGACGGCCCAGCCAACTTCTCTGCCAACCAGTGGGCTGCCGCCACATCCTCTCCAATGAGTCTAAATCCTAACCTTGGAGAGGATTCACTCTCCTGCATTTTGTTCTTTCCCTGACTACTCTCCCTCAGTCCTAGGGTTTTCTTTCTTTCCTTTTTAGTTAATCCCTTGTAACCACTAATCATTTTCATATTAAACCTGCCCTGTTCACGTTACTGAGTTCTTTCTGTCTTCTCATTCAATGCTTATACACTAAAGGTCTATGAATCTATCCTTGGCCAATATTGCAATATTTTATTTACTCTAACTTTATAATAAACCTTAATAATTTGTAGCATAAGTTTTTCTGCCTTATTCTTTTTTTTAATGTTTTTTTAAAATTTATTTAATTTATTTATTTTTGGCTGCTTTGGGTCTTCGTTGCTGCGCGCAGGCTTTCTCTAGTTGCGGCGAGCGGGGGCTGCTTTTCGTTGCGGTGCGCGGGCTTCTCATTGCGGTGGATTCTCTTGTTGCGGAGCACGGGCTCTAGGCGTGCGGGCTTCAGTAGTTGTGGTGCGCAGGCTCAGTAGTTGTGGCTCGTGGGCTCTAGAGCTCAGGCTCAGTAGTTGTGGTGCACGGGCTTAGTTGCTCCGCGGCATGTGGGATCTTCCCAGACCAGGGCTCGAACCCGTGTCCCCTACATTGGCAGCATATTCTTAACCACTGCGCCACCAGGGAAGCCCCTTTCTGTCTTATTCTTATATTCTTCTTCATTTATGTCCTTGCTATTCTTGTCCCTTTGCTTTTCCAAATAAATTTTTCTTTCCAAATATTTTTTAATAGCTTCTGCAAGATACATACACATGCAAATAAACAAAGCAACAAAAATCTATTGGGATTTTCATCCAGGGTGGCATTGAATCTATAAATAAATCTAGGGAGAAAATACATCTTTACAATATTAGCGTTTGCAATCTATGAATATGCTATATCTCTCTTTCTATTTAGATATTCTTTAATTTCTCTCAAAAAGTTTTACCATTTACTACATAAAGATTCTGCGCATCTTTTCTTAATTTTATTTATAGCTATTGATTTTTTATGCTACTATAAAAAGTTTTATCTTTAATTGTTTCTTTCTGGGATACAAAAATATAAATCACTGTTTACTGCTGAGTGCCTGATCTACCAGCATCAGAGACCAACATTCATGCCCAATATAGAGCCATTCCCTGGGGTGATCAACCAGCTACCTGGTGGCAGGTTGATTACATTGGACCACTTCCATCATGGAAGGGGAATAGACACTCTGGATATGAATTTGCCTTCCCTGTATGCAATGTTTCTGCCCAAACTACCAAACATGTACTTATAGGATGTCTTATCCACCTGTCATGGTATTCCTTACAACACTGCTCTGATCAAGGAACTCACTTCGCAGCAAAAGAAGTGTGGCAATGGGCCCATGCTCATGGAATTCACTGGTCTTACCCTGTTCCTCACCATCCCGAAGCAGCTGGCTTGATAGAACAGTAGAATGGCCTTTTGAAGACTCAGGTAGAGTGCCAGCTGTGTGACAATACTTTGTAGGGCTGGGACAACGTTTTTCAGAAGACTGTCTATGCTTTCAATCAGTGTCCAATATATGATGCTGTTTCTCCCATAACCAGGATTCATGGGTTCCGAAATCAAGAGGTAGAGATGGGAGAGGCACCACCCACTATTATCCCTAGGGAGCCACTAGCAGATTTTTGGCTACTTGTCCCCTTGACTTTGTGCACTCTTGGCCTAGAGGGATTAGTTCTGGAGGGAAAAATGTTTCCACCAGGAGACACAACAATGATTCCATTGAACTGGAAGTTAAACTACCATCCTACCACTTTGGGTACCTCATGCCTCTGAACCAACAGTCAAAGAAGAGAGTTACAGTGTTGGCTGGGGTGATTGATCATGACCACCGAGGGGAAATTGAACTACTACTCCACACCAGAGGTAAGGAAGAGTATGTCTGGAATACAGGAGAGCCCTTAGGGACCTGGTAATATTATGGTACTCTGTAATTAAGTCATCAGAAAACAATGACCCAATCCAGGCAAGGCCACTAATGGCCCAGACCCTTCAGGAATGAAAGTTTGGGTCACCCCATCAGGTAAAGAACCATGACCAGCTGAAGTGCTTGCTGAAGACAAAGGAATATAGAATGGGCAGTGGAAAAAGGTAGTTATAAATACCAACTACAACCATGTGACCAGTTACAGAAATGAAGACTGTAATGGTCATGATATTTCCTCCTTATTTTGCTATGAATACCTGTGTATGCGTGTTTATTTTCTTTCCTCTCATTACCTTACCATGTAACATAAGATGTATTGACTTTATGTCATAGTATTTATGTATCGTTAATTTTATGTCATAGAATTTGTTACCGGATATGAAGGAAGAGAGTAAACATCACTCTAGAGCTTTACTTCCTCTTCTGGGGAAGGAATTAATGTGTTTTGGTTTGTATACAGGATAACTGTACCCTGTCTGGCAGAATTATGACACCATCATTGTCTTTACTTGAAGATTAAGTATGGTTTAAAGAGATCCATATAGGTGCCGAGTTGACTTGTAATGGTTTATTTTATGTGTCAACTTGACTGGCCATGAAATGCTCAAGTTAAACATTATTTCTAGGTTGCCTGTGAGGATGTGTCCAGATGAGATTAGCATTTGAATCTGTGGACTCAGTAAAGTGAATTTCTCTCCCCAGTGTGGGGGGCCTCATCCAATCTGTTGAGGGTCCAGTAGAACAAAAGGTGAAGAGAGGAGGAATTTGCAACTTTTCTTCTGCCTCTCTGCATGAGCTGGGACATCTCACCTCATTATCTCCTGCCCTTGGACTAAAATTTACACCATCAGCTCTTAGGGGTTTTTTTCTGGCTGTGCCATGAGGCGTGTAGGATCTTAGTTCCCCAACCAGGGATCAAACCCGTGCCCCCTGCAGTGGAAGTACGGAGTCTTTACCACTGGACCACCAGGGACATCCCAGCTCTTAGGTTCTTAGGTCTTCGGACTTGAACTGCATTATACCACTGACTTTCTCGGGTCTTCAGTTTACATACGGCAGATTATGGGATTTCTCAGCCTCCATAACTGTGTGAGCTAATTCCTCATGATAAACATAAATAAATAAATAAATACACACATATATACATTGCTATGAATACATGTGTGAGATAGATAGATATATATATATATATATATATATATTACTGCCCCTACCAGTTCTGTTTCTCTTAGGGTAGAATCCTAATACTCTATGTTAAAAATTACTATTAAACTCAATAGAAGTTGTCAGTGTGAACTTTAAAAAAAAACCAGTTGCTTTCATTACTAGTTTGAGCTTTGCCCTACCCAGTTGTAAAAATTCCTCCTTTTTATATAACAAATTTCCACAAATGCACAGATTTCCTTTTAGACATTCTATTCTATTCCATTAGACTATTTGTTTATTCCTGTGCCAACATCATACTACATTTATTATTATAATGTAAAAATAATATAATTAATAATATTTTGATATGTGGTCTGGCTAGCCTCCATTCTTGTACTTTTAAAAAATGTTCTTGATTCTTCTGCAACCTTTATACTAATATATGAACCGTAGGATCACTTTGCCAAGTTGTTTTAAAAAATAATGTTGGGGATTTTATTGCAGTTATATTGAATTTATAAATGATTTTTTAAAGAGTTGCAATCTTTACCTTATTGAGTCTTTCCAAACATAAACATTATTTCTCCATTTATTTGGTTCTTCTTTCAGACCTTCAATAAAATTCTTTTTTTTTTAATCCACGAAGTTCTGTCATAATTTTTACTTTTTTTAATTAAAAAAATTTTTTTTAAATATTTATTTATTTATGCTGCACCAGGTCTTAGTTTCAGCACACGGGATATTTTAGTTATGACATATGGGCCTCTTAGTTGCGGTATGCATGTGGGATCTAGTTCCCCAACCAGGGATCGAACCCGAGCTCCCTGCATTGGGAGCGCAGAGTCTTACCCGCTAGACCACCAGGGAAGTCCCTCTGGCATAATTTTTAGGTTTGTTCCTAGGTATATTGTAGGGTTTGTTTCTTTGATTATTTATGTCTACCTTTATTATTTCTGACTGATTATGAGTAATGTGAGAAATGCTATAGAATTTTGTATAGACCTTATACCCAGCAACTCTGATGAAACTTATTTCATTCAGTGTATTGAATGTCTTAAATTGTTATGTAGGAAATGATATTGTCTGCAAATAATGACAATAATCTTTCTTTTCATTCTTACATATTTTATTCCTTTATCTCATTGCATAGTTTTGTATATCTCATACACTGCTGAAAAATAGTGGTGACTCTTATTCTGTTTATGACTTTAATGACAATGCCTCTGAAAATTCAACTTAATGTAGGTTTTGCTACAAAGTTTCAGATAGGTTTGTTTTCTTTTCTTATGGATTAATTTCTATCCTTTCATTTCCATTCTTAATTTTAATAAAGAATTCACATTTCACTTTTAGGAGAGCTTTTTAAACCCTCATGAATTCTAATGTTTAACATTCTATTTAAGATGTTCCCAACTTTGCACAGAGAAGACAAAATTGGTACATAATTATTTTTTCTTCTACAGGCCAGAATATTTGGCTGTAGTATCAAATTTTTACTAACCTCAGCAAATTTGTTATTTATGGCTACGTAACAAATTGTACCAAAACTTAGCATCTTAAAACCATAAACATCATCTCACAGTCTGAGGGTTACCGTTCATTGAGATTCTGATGTGTCTTCATAATAGAAATAGATAGAAGTCATGAATATATGTTGACATGGTTGAAATATAGAAATCTTCATAAATACCCAAGAAAACTATGTGTAACCCTTCCCTGAAAGGTCATATAATTAATGTACATCCGTGCATTTTGTAAACCATAAATAATTACCTTCCATTTTGTAAACCATAGAAATCACATTTCTCAGATCATTATATCAGAAGAACAAAAAAGTCTGAATGCTTGTAACTTGTATTTTGACTGAGGATTATAGAGTGGATTTGGGAAGGCTTCGTTTAGACTCTGTGTGAACTTACTGAATGTTAATTAATAAAACTGAGTGGTTTTTATTTTTTCTATTTTTTGGCATGCAAGGGTCGAACCTGTGCCCCCTGAAGTGGGAGCACGGAGTCTTAACCACTGGACCACCAGGGAAGTTCCCCCAAACTGGGTGGTTTTTAGTGTGTAAAAGTTGATGTGTAATTGATGAAGTGTTATTCCACCACCAACATTAACATTAAGGAGCACTGTCATCTTCCACCTTATTTAAGATTGTAGATAAACGATGATAACAATGAAGTATTTGGTAACAGAAAAAACAAATCCAGGAACAGCTTGGCCTGGTGGTTCTGGCCTGGGGTCTCTCACAGGTTATAATCAAGCTGTTTGCCAGGACAAGACTAGACTGAGACTGAAAAATCTACTTCCAAGTCTCTCACGTGATCGCTGGAGGGCCTCAGCTCCACACAGGCTGTTGGCCAGAGGCATTAGTTCCTCACCCTGGGGGCCACTCCACAAAAGGCTGAGTGTCCTCACAACCTGGCAGCTGAGTTCTGCTTGAGCAAATGATCGGGGAGAGCACGACCTCCCCAAATGGAAGCTAATCTCTTTTAATGATCTAATTTCATAAGGACATAAAGATCTGTCACTCTGCAATATTTTATCGATCACACAGACCAACTTTGCCAAAAGGTGGGAGGGGACCGTGCAAGGGTGTGAACACCAAGAGATGAGGATGATTGGGAGTCAACTTGGAGGGTGGCTAAAATGAATAAAATAAAATGAATGAAATTAAAATGAATTGAATGGCTCTTCCCCTTTTCCCTCACCTCTGAAATGGTTAACTTAATGCATCCAGGTGTTACTCCTGGAATATTGGTTGAAATAGTATGGAATATTTTCTTAGACCAGTGACATTTTCCAGGAAAGGAATGAATTACAATTTTATTTTGTCTTTTTTTAATCATTAATCTAATTAAGTTCTCTGTTTCCTTTAGCATCCATAGAGCACAGAAAAACGTCGAGCAAAGTTCCCTACTTGGCTCTAGCTCTCGGAATTCCGGTTCTTGTTACTCTTTCCACTCCACTGAGTCAAGAACAATATCACTCGCCTGTGGTTCTGGCCAAGAACATGTCATCAACATGACCTACCATGACAATACTCCTAGTGTTGGGAAAGGCAGTCTCATGCATGCATCCCCCACTGCAAAAGAATGGGCCTTGGACCTGGAATACTTACTTACCAAGACATAAGGAGCCCATACAACCTGTGCCAGGCTTATTGTCATGAGTGGAAATATCCTTCCCTGTTTTAAGCTCAACGCACGCTCCTTTGTTTTGTGTGTGTGCCCTCTGGCATCTGGTTAACCCCATTGCTGTATCTGCCCTCGGCGGGGAAGGGATGGCGTCCTTCCTACCGTGTCATGAGATGAGTGCCCACACGTAAATTGCCCGGCATCAGCTGCCAGGAGAGACTCCCTAGCCATGGGAAATCGAAGCCCGCTGTGGAAGCGTCTTGTGTAAGTGAAGCATTGTTTCATCCAGTGCTCGACTATGCTGTGCTTTCCTTGGAGACTCTGATACCAATATACAATGGACAGACAGATGTGTTTGGAGTCCTCCCTTGGGACTGATAATCGGGTACACGTTGTTCTGTTCAACACTTATTTTAAGATAGAAGAAATAGTGTCTTGGGAGAGAGGAGAAATGAAAGAGGCTCAAGATCACCACAGAAAGAAAGTATCCACCATTTTCTGAGAACCTGCTATGGCCCCGTAACATTGCTCTTCATTTTGCATTGGATACCCCAATGCTCCAAACACCAAACACTGTGAGAAGTTGATTTTTATCATCACTTTGCAGGTCAAGAGATTAAGATGTAGGAGATAAAGTTATTTGTCCCAAACCACAGAGCCAAGCCTTTTCAGACTCATGATGTAAATTGTGGTCTGTCCAGCCCCTAAGCCTCTTCCTTCCACTCCATATCTGTAACAGGGAGGCCTCTTATTCAGACATTCCCTCATCATCTCCCATCCAACTGATATTCCCCAGTGAACCACAGAAGCAGGATGTACAGAGAGAAATATGCTCGTTTATTTATTGACCAATCAACAGGCATTTGCTGGCAGCCTACTGGGTGCCAAGCCTTTCTGCAAAGAAGATATTGGTGATAGGACCAAGGCTTCACCACGGAGTGCCCCAGTGATCCAAGCGTGGGAGTAGAAGGGAATTCCCAGACCACACAGAGTAGGAATCCAGAGCCACTTCCAAGTGGCAGGAATCAGGCTGTGAAGAGAAAATGAGATCAGGGCTTCAATATAGGAACCAGCCAAGTCATCTCCACATTCTCTCCCCAAGAAATCCCTTGAGATAGAGAAAATAGCAAGGTGCTGATATAGTTGTATGAGTCTTGGTATCAGGAGGCTGATTTCAAGTCTCTATTTTACTAGAAAACTCTAAGGTCGGAGCATTGAGCAAGATTATCCTCAAAATCCACTGATCTTTTGGGCTTTGACCCTAGACAACATCTTGGAAATAACCTTAATAATACATACTTAGTGCACAGTGCTTTTGACAATGCACTTTCAAGTTCATTATGTCCATTTTACAGATAAGGAAACTGAGACTCAGAGTCACTTGCCCTGGGGCCCTTATTCAGAAGGGCTGGGATAGAATCAGAGCCATGAGCCATCCTATGGAAATCCTTGCCCTGAGGCCTGGGGAACAGGGCTCTTGAAAGACAAGGGAGTCAGGCAGAGGCTTTCCTTGGGGTCGGGATCAGGAGTCCCCCTGTTTATGTGCCTGGAACTCCAGAGGGTTGAGACAGAGAGCTGGAGGGAAGGAGGTCAGCCTGCCCCAGCCCCTCCTTACCTTTCACAGGGGAAATGCAGACTTTCCCACACATGCTCTTGCAGCACTTTAATTTACCCATGCACTGGCCGTCTGTCTCACAGTGACTGCGGGGGTTAAGCATCAGACATTGGCTGTAGACCACTGGACACTTCCCAGGCTTCTCCTCAACTGGTGAGAGTAGAGTCATGGGTTAGAAACCTTGTACCTTCCATACCACCCCCCTGCTTCTGGAACCCAGGCCCTGCCCCAGCCTGAGCCTCCCATCCCCATGACCACAACATCCTTCCTGAGGCCAGGATACCCCCTGAAGGTAGGCTCTGGCTCTCTTCTGACATTAGGACCCCAGTCAATGCAGGTGGCCAGTTGTCCAGTGCTGCGTGGCTGGTGGCTCTCCCACCTCCTCACCTGGGTTCGAGGTGTTGACAGGATCCAGGCATTTGATTCCGCAAGTATCAGGGCAACATTTCTTCTTCTCTAGACACTGCCAGTCACTCTTGCACTCGGGTTTCTCATATCTAAGGCACTGGGCATGTATTCTAGGAGGGCAGGCTCCAGCTTTCAAAGCTTTGGAAGAGAAGTTCAAGAGTTTGGGAGGAGGCTGGGTGTTGAGTAGCCATCACGGCTCCTGGACAAAGCACCGCTTTCCAGTAGTGACCCTCACTCAGGTGACCATCCACAAAGTCCAAAGTGAAGTCCCTGTCTGACCTCCATTAAGAGTGAAAGGCTTGATGAAATCACACACGTGGTCAGGAGAAAGGCATAAGGTTCCCAGCCAAGGTTTCTTTCCCCAGGGAGAAGCAAGGCTACACACAGGCAGAGAGGCAGCCTGAGCATGATGGAGATGGAGGGAAATAAACAGAGATAAATAGAAGCGACAGAGCAGGTGAAGAGCTAGAGCCAAAGACAGGAAAACAGAGATTAACGGAAAGAACCAGCAAGAGTCAGACTGATGATTGGAGAGCCACTGACCGGGAAATGAGGCAGAGAGAAAGAGAGAGGAATAAGAACAGAAAGGGAGCGAGACCTGGGCTGACAGATGGCTGAGTAAAAGAAGAATTTCCAGATGCTCAGAAGCTTGCACAGAGACCTTGGAGCCCAGATGGACATGAACACACCCCCAGGGACGTCTCCTGAAACTAAGCTGAGAGATTACAGTCTAGAGAAGGGGCCATCCCCACACCACTACGAGCCCCCATCTCTGACCCTGCAGCCAGGATCATACCAGGGTGACTCCAACTCACCATTTGCAGCACCCTCCACAGCCCAAGGTGCCAGGGTTCCCAGGGCAAGAAGCACGAAGGGGAAGAGGCCACTGAAGGTCATGGTGAGAGCAGGGGCGGCTCTGCTGGCCCAGCCGCCCCCGTTTATACCTTCCCTAGTGGGTGTGGCCTCACGAGCATTTCCTCGGCCCCTCCCAGCTTCAATGGCATAAGCAGGAAGCTCGGCCAGAGACCAGGAAGCTTGATACTGGAGAGACAGTGGCTCATCCCTGTCCCAAGCAAGACTGCTAGGCCAACAGAGTAAGGGCCAGGGAAGAAATAGGAGAGGCTGGCCTGGGATGTATCGCCAGGCTGATAAGGAAACCATTTCACGTGTCCGTCTGAACCCTGAGCATCGTAGGGGCCCCAGGCTCCTTAGTCTTGTTAGTGGAGATGGGGGGTAAAAGGTCAAATGCAAAAATGCTATTTAGACCTGGATTCTGAGCTGAGACGTTGGGCAATGCACCCCTAGTTCTCCCACTCCTGGACTCCCAGGGAATTGTGAAACTCTCTACTGATTGCTCAGTGCAACTTCCTTCTCAAATTTCAGATGACATTGAGACAGACTGGGACCTGGGACCTGGGACCGTTTGCTGCAGTGCTTGCACCTGGAGAATCATCTCCTCCTCTCCTCAAGCAACAGAATACAAAGAATCTCTAAGGGACTAAAAATAACGGCTTGCATAAGCAGTTGGGGCAAATTATGAACAACAAGATACAAAAGGTCCAAAAACCCAACTGCCACTTCTGAGGAGTAGGAGCAAAAGCAGGGTACTGCGCATGCCCCCTGCACACAGCACCACCAAGGGGGTGGGCAGACCACCCAAGCCACGCCTCCAGTCCAGCCCCCTGGACCCGCCCCTACCTTCACCCCATTTAAGGGACCAGCTCGCCACCTCCCCAGCAAGTGAGCAAGGGAAACTGTTACTTGTTTTCGCTCCCTGGTGCTGCAGCTCCCTATCCCAATAAAGCCTTGCTTGAATTTCTCGTCTGACTTCTTATCAACTTCTGTTGATTAAAGAGTCCAAGAACATATCTCTCAACCAACAGATATTGATCTCCCTCCAGTATTTACACTGTTGTATCTCCAGTGCATATTCCATGCCTGCTACATGGAAAGTGCTCATAAAGACTTGTCACATAAAAGGTGCAGAAGAAGGAGCTCTGCCCTCAACAAATCTCTTTGGAGCTCATTTTTCCCAACTCTGAAATGGGAGGATCCTAACAAATCAGCCTTCTCAGAGGGCTGTGAGGTTAACGGTGTGAAAGGACTCTGAAAAGAGTAAGTGAATTGTTTCCCTTACGACTAAAGAGAAGTGAATCTGAGATAAAGGAGCAAAGCAGCTCACCCGTCACTGTAATCAACATTTAGTTATAGTGTGTAATATGAGATGTTAGAGGAACGTTTCCTACCCCCAAATCCCCTACAGATTTCACGTGACAAAAAATGATGGCTGCCATTTGGTAAGCCTATTCTGTGTGCTACCCAGTCTATATAGATTGCTTCTAATTATCAAGAGAGTGATCATTATCTCTAAAAGCCGAGCCTAATTTGTCTAACTGCAAAGCCCGAACTCTTGCCTCAATATCATGTAACTTCCTGATGCTTGGAAGTTCCCCATTCCCTCTTCAAAGGGGAGGTTTTTGGAAATTCAAATAGACACAAAAGAGTCATGCATTGTCAAGATCCAAATGAACTAATTTGTAAAGTATCCTCCGACTAGACAGGCAGCTGATCCCTCTATGCAGAAGTCATTCAACGATTTAAATTTTGGTGGGAAAAGAAAAAGAAGAAAATCAGCATGCACTGGAGAACTACTATATGCCAGGGGCTTTCACTCCTGGCTGGCACACTCAGTAGGGCAAGGAAGAGTGAGACTTCAAGTCCGACTTCCACCATTGGGTAATATCACTGTTGGGTCAAGCAGCTTGGCTTAGGTTCAGGATTTTGGTTCTCACTTACACCACGCTGGAGACAATTTGATTCCTCTCACTCAGGAATGAGAGTGGAAGAATTGGCCAGACTTCCCACTCTCTGCTTCTTCCTATTTTCCTCAATGTCACATTCAAGAGAGTATCTGCAGTTTTCTAAATATTTGCTTCATAAGGATTGAGAGAGGGAATGCTCCAGCTAGAGTTCTCTACATGTGATTGATTATAAAAGCCAACTCCTTTCTCATTGGAAGAGTCCTGTGATCAGTTAGCAATGTCTGCCATGGACACCATAGGAAGGTAATGACATTGTATGATCATTTCTGTCCTTTATATGTTTAGTTCTAAATCTTTAAGTCATAGACTGTTGGGACTTCCCTTGCGGTACAGTGGTTAGGACCCAGCACGCTCACTACCGGGACCCTGGGTTCAATCCCTACTCAGGGAACTAAGAAACCCGTAAGCTGCGTGATGCGGCCAAAAAAAAAAAAAAAAAATCGTAGACCGTTAAGATTAAAAGGGATCTGAGAGGTCATCTAGACCAGGGGTCAGCAAACTACAGCCTGGCGACCAAATCCAGACAGCTGCCTATTTTTCTAAATGACGTTTTATTGCAACATAGCCGCTCATTTATTTACGTATTGTCTGAGGCTACTTTCTCACTACAGTGGGAGAGCTGCATAGTTGTGGCAGAGACCCAAGGCTTTAGACAAAGCCTAAAATATTTATTCTCTGGTCCTTTGCAGAATATGTTTGCTGACTCCTGATCCAGACCCAACCTCCAGCTGGCAGCAGGAGAGTGAGGCCCTCAGAAGAAGGTACAAGCCCAAAGCTGCATAATGAGTGAATTACACAACACCAGATCAAGCTTTTCTAAACCTGGTTACTCCCATGTTGATCCCAGAACCCGCTTGGTAATGGTAATGGGTGGATACTCCCCTCTCCTAGTCCGATCTTAACCCAAGATAGATTCACTAAGCCTACCTCACACACCATCCGTTGCCTTCTACAAATACTATAGGCTCATTCATTCGTTCAGTCCATTCACACAAAAATTATTTAATGAATTATTATTGCATGCCAGATATTGTGCTAGGCCCTCAGGCTACAATCAAGAAGATACACAAAGTCAATACCATGTGGTTGTAAGAACCTAAACTTCACAACGCTGTAAATCAACTATACTTCAATGAAATAAATTTTTAAAAAACATTTAAAAAAACCTACACTTCAATAAAATAAATTTAAAAAAAAAAAGAACCTAAATTTAAGGTGTGAGATACCTGGCTTGGAAGAAAATCACTGGCCTTCTCTGAGCCTCAGTTTCCTCAGCTATAAGATGGGAGTATTGGTTTCTCCTATGTCACATGGTTGTTGTAAAGAGTAATTGGCAAGCACTCAGCACCGTGTCCGGTCCACTCAGCACAGTGGACATTTTTCTTATGACAGTTGGGTACACTGGACATTAGGCACACAGGGGACTGTCAGGTCCTTGGATCCTTGGGTCTGGACCCTTCTTACCCAGCCCCATTAAATGCCTGACTGAGTCTTCAGGACAGAATTGCTTTTAGGGTGTGGGGGTCCTCTGTCTATATAAATAATTTGATTTTAAAATATATTACAAAATTCACAGGCCCATGGGAGTTATCATGATTTATCTATGAAGATTTGAAATAATTTCAGAGACGAGGTGCCATATTTACTTACCATCCAAACAGAGCATGTGAAGATTCTTAATATCCAGGCATCATGTCTTCCTCTGTGGGTCCAGAAACCAGTCTTCACGTTTTTTGTTTTTTGTTTTGCAGGGGGTGGGGGGGGTGGCGGTTTGGCTGCACTGCACGGCATGTGGGGTCTTAGTTCCCTGACCAGGGATCGAACCCATGCCCCCTGCACTGGAAGCGCAGAGTCTTAACCACTGGACTGCCAGGGAAGTCCC
This sequence comes from Physeter macrocephalus, assembly GCF_002837175.3. NCBI lineage: Eukaryota > Metazoa > Chordata > Mammalia > Artiodactyla > Physeteridae > Physeter > Physeter macrocephalus. The sequence goes on along the minus strand of NC_041227.1, from coordinate 14,582,230 downwards.
TTCATGTTCTTTATTGTGAGATGTGATAAGTTTTTCACATCTCCCAGCCCAAGAAACGGTGTCAGCTCTGTTACTGCTTTGAGTGCCATGGCTCTATTTTGTTTGTATTAAAGTAATATAGACCTTTGTGATAATTAATTTTATGTGTCAACCTGACTAGGCTCTAGTACCCTGTTGTTTGGCCAAACACCAGTCTAGATGTTGCTGTGAAGGTATTTATTAGATGCGATTAAACGGACACTAAGATCCCTCATGCCACATGGCACGGCACGCCGCCCCCCCCCCCAAAACTGGAAGAGCCCCTTGGTGTTGCAGAGCTGCTGTCCAGTAGGGTGACCGCCGTGGATGCCAGAAATGAGAGGAGAAACAGAAGGTGGGAAAGAGCCCCCAAAGGGAGAAAGGAGGACCAGGACCCAGGCAGCAGAGGGAAAACAGATGATTTTGAGGAAGGGGCTCCAAAGCATAGAGCCCCGAGGTGTAAGGCCCAGGGCAGGAGCCCCAGTTGCCCAGATCTAAGGGAGATACGTTTCCTTCTCCCCACACTGATGATAGATGGCATCTTTGCCCTTAGCTAAAATTCACTGTTTCTCAAACAAAACAAAACAAAACAAAAAACAAACCAACAAAAAAAACCCAAAACCAAACAAAAAAAAAAAACCCTTTCAGAATCTGTAAGTCAGGAGACCAGGTTCTCATGGCTCATCTCTATATGTATGAGGCAGCCACTGCCCTTCTCTATGCCTCAGTTCCTCCATCTGTCCCATGATGATAATTGTGACTCTAAGGTACCATGTCACCCAGCTTCCTCTTGGGCCATAAACAAAGCCCAGGAGCCTCAGCCCACGTTCTGACTTCTGCAGTTGTCTTTATAACTTAACTTGAAGTACTCTCTCCAATGAAACATACAAAATATTCAATAATGACAGAAGGGGATTGGAGATGCAGAAGCCAGGAGGCCTGGAGAAGTAGCCAGACATGGTGGTGAGGGTCGCGGGGTAGAATGTCACTGATCTGGGACAGGAAGAGTAGACTTTAGAAAGAGAAGGAAACCAGGGAGGCTCAGGGCATTTCACTCACGTCTGGAGACCCATGGGTGACAGGTGTGGCAGCCAGGTATCCCCACACCTTAGAGAGAAAGAGATGGCCTACCCACTTCCTACTTAGTGTTTCCCCACCCAAGAAAGTTTGAATTTACAATCCAAAGTTTGAATTTCTCCCCCAGCCACTGATCATATTCCTATGAAACTGGGAAAGGTGTACTATTCTTTTAGGCTCAAATGTGAACCAGTGGGAAGCTACCAGGTAAAGCAGAATCTAGGCAAATGTGAAAAATATCCATCCACTGAGGAAGTAGCTGGAGGAAATAACCAACATGGTAGATCTCATATCTTCCTATTGATACTTATCTAAGAGGTGGTTCATGGATAGATCAGGGTTATGCAATTTATTCCTTCAAAGGCTGAGTGTCCCCCTAAAAGAAGACATCCATTTACCATGAGGTTACTGAAACAGAGACTGTGGTTGGTCATAAGGAAATGCTTCACAGTCTGGTAAAACAAAACGAAAATTGAGTGTTGGACATTAAGAAACTGTGAGTCATACTCCCCGTGGAAGAAAACAGGAAAAAGAAAAGCTGAATTTTTAAACTTATTCAAACGCTTTCCAAACCACCAACACTTACGTAAAGTGCACTCCACCTCTCTCATGAAGGAAGATAACAAAATGTCGCTTCTGGTACTACACTCATCTCGTTCTGGAATCTAAATGAAAGCAGTTCTCTCAGTTAAGTCCAGATAAGGCTCTTTATAGACTACGGATTAAGTAAGTTTAACAACCGCGAATGCACCCAACATAAAATAGAAGAACGAGAACAGAATAACTGCAATAAAAAAAAACCCTCTTATTTTCAAAAGAGAAACATGTAAAGCAACATACAGGCTGTCAGTGGTCTACAGAACCTTTTGTATATCCTATAAAACAAGGAGGTGGGGACTTCCTACCTGGTGATGGAGTGACTTCCTTGTTCAGTGAATCTGGCTGATCCATTCTGCTCTCTGGGAGCCTCACCCTTGCCCATTGTTTCCCATGGCCGTATCTCAGAGAAATATTGCAGAGGATGCCCTTTGCGGGGAGAGGGATCTACCCCTTTTCAGGAATTCACTTCATAAGAATGCAGCAGGACATCCATATTGATGTGAGCAATCAGTGACCACTGTTGGAGAGACTTAGGTTTCTTGTTTAGTTAAATCCTTATCCATTTGCTTCAAATAAAAGCATAAGCTAATAACCATAGTTGGAAATCTTGTCGAGTCATGTTTGTCTTTTATTTACTCTGCTCAACCTTAAATGTACACCTTTAATCTGAATATGTATGTCTTAATTTTGAACACTTTCTTCTTTTTATCTCTTTGAATATTGCTTCTCTACCATTCTCTCCATTCCCCTTCTAGAACTCTCATTGGCTACTTATTAGATCCTCTATTTATTGTCCCCTTGTCTTCCCTTCCTCCCGTATTTTTCTCTTCATCTCTCTGTGCTGTGTTCTGGGTGAATCCCTCAGTACTATCTTCCAATTCACTAATTTTTCTTTCAACTGCACCCAGTCTGGACTCCATTTTGTTTAACAAGCTTTTTAATTTCAACAATCAGTTTTTATTTCCAGGATTTCTATTATACACACACACACACACACACACACACACATATGTGTATATATGTATATATATATACAATATATTTCTATTATATATATTTCTATTTCTATATAAACCTCCATGAGGTTTGGAGTTTGGAATTACCTAAGTATCTGCTTCTGAATAATAGCTCTGTCGATGCATACAATCTTAAAAGAGTTGAGTTCTCTGTCACTGAGAAATTGGTAATGACTCCTGACTTTGAGAAGAACTCACAGGAGAGCACTGTACTTGAGCAGTGATCAGCATGCATAGAGGATAGGACAGTAACAGATATCTGTCATCTGTAACCTGATTACCATTGGTCCTCATCTTAAAATCATATAACGTTTGCACTGAAAGGTACTTCAGAATAGATCTAGGCCAAATCTGTTTCACAGAGGAGAAAACAGAGTCCCAAAGGGAGGGAGCACATCCAAAGTCACACAATAAATTAGTTACCACATGTGAGATGTGACTTCTCTGAATCTAGTCACTCCCAACTTATCCCAGGAGCCTGTTCTATTTGGCCATCCCCCTCTTTTTTTGTTTTTTAATAAATTTATTTTATTTATTTATTTACTTATTTTTTGGCTGCATTGAGTCTTCGTTGCTATGTGCGGGCTTTCTCAAGTTGCTGCGAGTGGGGCACTACTCTTCGCTGTGGTGCACGGGCTCCTCGTTGTGGTGGCTTCTCTTGTTACAGAGCACAGGCTCTAGGCACACAGGCTTCAGTAGTTGTGGCTCACGGGCTCTAGAGCGCAGGCTCAGTAGTTGTGGCACACAGGCTTAGTTGCTCCGCGGCATGTGGGATCTTCCCAGACTAGGGCTCAAACCCGTGTCCCCTACATTGGCAGGCAGATTCTTAACCACTGCACCACCAGGGAAGCCCCATCCCCCTCTTGATTTGATCTGGATTCTGGATTCTGACTGCATCTTCTCCATCCAGCCTCTATCATCTCCCCCTATATCCAATAGTCTTAAGGACATTTATTCATTCACTTACTCAAAAAAAAATGTATTGAGTGCCTACTACGAACCAGGCACTATGCCAGGCCCTGGGGATACAAAAGTTAATGGGACACATAGATGCAGCACAGTGTAGTAGGCAAATGTATGAATGTTAATGTTAACCTAATCTGGATTCAAACCTTGGTACCACAATTTACTATCTGTTGCCTTGGGCAAGTCAGAAGACCTTCTAGTGTCAGTTTCTGTAAAGCAGGCACCATTATACTTTTTCTTCTTATAATTGTCATGGGGAGTAAATGCGCATCTGGCCCAAGGCCTGGGATATAGTAGACACTTAAAAATGGTAGCCATTATAATTATAATTATTATTATTACAAAATAGTCTCTCTCTGATACACACACATGCGTGTGTGCACGCACGTATGCACACACACATATCTCGGAGCTCACAGAAAGTTATCAAGTCTTCTGCTAACTCAGATTATTTATTTTCTCTCGAAAGATCTTAGTCCAATTGACTGTGTAATCCACTTCTGTATTCTAGAGCCTCTGTCACTGACTCGCTGTGTGACCTTGGTCAGGACACTGCAGCTCTCTGAACCTCAATTTCCCCATCTGTACAATGAGAGGGTTAAACTACAAGGTGAAGGTCTCGTCTAGAGCTGGTATGGCCATGACGCAACAGCCCAACACAGACTGAGGGCACTGCTGGTAGGCTCTCCTACTCTCAAGGCCCGTCTTGGCTATGCTCACAAGATGGCCTCTTAAGATCAAGGATAGAAAGAGGGACCAGGAGAAAGGCTGGTGGCTGTTCCTTCTTAAGAAAGGCTACCATACCTCATCTCTGGTTCTTGGCTGTAAGACTCACGGTCATGCCTCCGATTGGCTCCCTCTCTTTCACTCACAAATACCATCTGCCTTGCCATCCACTGGTGTTGGGGAAAGGGAGAGTAGGGGGTCTCTGACATCCTTTATGTTAGATGCTCTTCTCTGGGCCTCGCTTTACCTACTTCTTTGCCTATTGATTTGTTTCCACACAAGACTATGATTTCTTTGAGGGAGAAAACATGTCATTAAAAGATCACAGACTTTGGAATTACACTGATCTGGTTTCAAATCCTGACTCTCCCACTTAATAAATGTTCCTTTACATAATTATAGCTAATAATTACTGAGCATTTATGTTCCAGGCACAGTGCTGAATACTTTGCGTGATGTATCACCCTTAAGCCTCATAACAATATATTAAGTAGGTACTAGAGTCATCCAATTTGGCCTGCCATACAAGGTGAGAGGAAGAGGGGATACTTTGGGTGAGGTTGATCAGGGACTGCCTAAGAACTGATGTTACTTGCCCAGACATGGAAAGCAGCCAAGAGGTTCCGTGAGTCCAAAGCTGGGGTCAGAGGAGAGAACCCCTGTGAGGGTCACATCTATAGTTTGCGCAATTCATGTGCCAGACGTGCAGATGATAAATGAGCTCCAGAGAGAAATATCAGTTAGCATAAACTTTGTTTTTGGTGTCATCTTTTAAAAAGGATAGGGAAATCTCTGGTGGTCCGGTGGTTAGGACTCGGCACTTTCACTGCCGTGGCCCGGGTTCAATCCTTGATGGGGGAACTAAGATCCTGAAAGCCGCGTGGCGTGGCCAAAAAAAAAAAAAAAAAAAAAAGGATATATATTTTTATTTTGATGGAGTCAGTTTTACCCATCTGTCCCTCTATGGATTGTACTTTTTACATCAAACTATCCTTACACAATCCCTTCCATTTTGTTTAAATATTTTCACAAGTTTTGTCTTCTGCATTCAAGTCATTAATCAGTCTGGAATTTATGTATTGTGGATGGTTTGAATTAGGGATCTTGCTTCCATTTTTTCCTAATACGGAATGCCAATTGTTCCCCCGTATCATTGATCCCTTATTAATTTATAAAACCACATCTATTTTGTACCAAGTTTTTGTATATAGATGGATGTGTTTCTGTGTTCTATTATTACTCAATTTGTTTATCCTCAAACCAGTCTTCCTTGGTACTCTTTTCATTAACATCTACGTTTTACATACCTTGGTGCTTTGCAGCACAAGTCTTTTCTGTTTTACTTGTTTAGAATTGTTTTGGCTATTCTTGTACTTTTCCTCTACTACATAAATTTTAGGATCAATTTCTCAAGGTCCTCAAAAAAAATCTGTTGAGATTTTTATTACAATTACATCAAAGCTATAAATTACTGAGTGGAACCAAAATACTTACCATATTAAGTCTTCACAAATATAAAAAATGAGCATCACTCTATTCAAGTCCTCTTCAAGTCATATAATAAATTTTAATTTTTTCATGTAATTCTTGCAAACTTTTTCTTGGTTTATTTTTGGGTAGTAATAAAATTCATGACTATTGTGAATAGGAGCTTTTTCTCTCTTTAATTTATTTGATAGTTTTCGGCGTGTAAGCATGCAATTGGTTTTTTGTATATTGACTTTTAAAAATAAATTTATTTATTTTATTTTTGCCTGCTTTGAGTCTTTGTTGCTGTGCGCGGGCTTTCTCTAGTTGCGGCGAGCAGGGGCTACTCTTCGTTGCGGTGAGCAGGCTTCTCACTGCGGTGTCTTCTCTTGTTGCGGAGCACGGGCTCCAGGCGTGCGGGCCTCAGTAGTTGTGGCACATGGGCTCAGTAGTTGTGGCTCCCGACTCTAGAGCGCAGGCTCAGTAGTTGTGGTGCACAGGCTTAGTTGCTCCATGGGATGTGGGATCTTCCCGGACCAGGGATCGTACCTGTGTCCCCTGCATTGGCAGGTGGATTCTTAACCGCTGCACCACCAGGAAAGCCCTGTATATTGACTTTTGTAATTGCAAACTCAATATATTTTCTCATGAATTTTAATAGTTTACCCATGACTCTCTTGAATTTCATCTGAAGACATTCATATTATCTGTAAGCATTAACCATTCTATCTCTTCTTTTCCCACCCCTATTCCTCTTTATTTTTATGTCCAGTTTTATTGCATTGGCCTACGATCACTAATTTGATATTAAATCAGAGTGGTGATAGAGGGCAGTCTGGCCTTGTACTGACTTTGAGGATGCTGCTTCCTGAGTTTCACCACTGAGTATAATACTTGCTGTAGGTATTTGTAAATACCCTTCACCAGGTGAAGAATATTCTCTTTTGTTCCTAGTATACTGTGTATTTTTATCATGAATGAACATAGAACAATATGGAATGATTTTTATGAATCAGTTTAAAGATTCATTTGAATTTTTTTCTTTAAACTTTTAATTTACTTAATCACATTGATAATTTCTGGTTCTTGGAAGCCTTGCCAGGATATCAGGTAGTTCGTGGAAATAAAAGTCAGAAACCAAGAAAATCGGCCAAGGTCACCAGCAAGAATCATCTGGTTAGGGTTCCATCAACAGACTCTTAATACAGTAAGTCCATACATACGAACAAGTTCCGTTCTGAGAGTGCGTTCCTAAGTCCAATTTGTTAAAAAGTCCAACAAAGTTAGCCTAGGTACCCAACTAACACGATCGGTTGTATAGTACTGTACTGTAATAGGTTTATAATACTTTTCACACAAATAACACATAAAAAACAAACACAAAAATAAAGAAAATATTTTTAATCTTACAGTACAGTACCTTGAAAAGTACAGTAGTACAGTACAACAGCTGGCATCCAGGGGCTGGCACCGAGTGAACAGGCAAGAAGAGTTACTGACTGGGGGAGGGAGAGGGGGTGGGAGATGGTAGAGCTGAAGGATCGTCAGCAACAGGAGACGGAGGGCGAGCTGCAATGTCGCTCACGCCCGATGTTGATGGCTTAGGTTCTGGTTCCTTGCTGGATTCAATTCTATCTACCGTCTTGAAAAAATGATCCAGCGATGTCTGGGTAGTAGCTCTTTTTTTCTCTTCATAGGTGACACGGTAGCACTGGATCGCATTCTGAACGGCTGCTGCAACCTTCGTGTACCATTCTACGTTCGGGTCCTGTGACTCAAAAACTAACAGTGCCGGGCTTCCCTGGTGGCTCAGTGGTTAAGAATCCGCCTGCCAATGCAGGGGACACGGGTTCGAGCCCTGGTCCGGGAAGACCCCACATGCCACGGGGCAACGAAGCCCGTGCTCCACAACTACTGAGCCTGTGCTGTAGAGCCCACAAGCCACAGCTACTGAGCCCACGTGCCACAACTACTGAAGCCCGCGTGCCTAGAGCCCGTGCTCTGCAACAAGAGAAGCCACCGCAATGAGAAGCCCGCGCACTGCCATGAAGAGTAGCCCCTGCTCGCCGCAACTAGAGCAAGCCTGCGCGCAGCAACAAAGACCCAACGCAGCCAAAAATAAACAAGTAAATTTATTTAAAAAACTAAAACTAACAGTGCCTCCTCAAATAAAGAAAATTCCCTTGCCGCTTCCTGTGTTGTGAATCTCTGGGGTTCTTCAGTTACTTCTCCTTCCTCTTGTCGCTCCACTCTCTCAATTATTTTCACTTTTGTTTCCATCATTATCACTTGGCACTTCTTAACAGTACCAGCTACAACACTGCTGCTTTTATGCTTGCTTCCGGACATCCTGGGCTACTGTACAGTACTGTACAATAAAGTACACAAAAGCACAACCACTTGTACAGGATGCATGCATGTGACAATGTACGCCAGACACGTGAACTAACTTACGTGATTGGACATGCGAACACACGTTCGCATCTTTGAAAGTTCACAACTTGAAGGTTTATATGTAGGGGACTTACTGTACTATCACTGCACTGTCTTGAATGACTTCCCAACTGTCCCTGAACCTTTGTCTTGTTCCCTCAAGATTCATAGCCCAAGGAGAAAGCATAGAATTTCTTAAACCTCAGCTGCGCATTTTTGTTTTTTACGTTTTGTACCTACTATGTACCAAGCAGAGTTCTAAGAATATAAAATGGATTATCTCATTCAATCCTCACAAAAACCCAGTGGCATAGGGAATATTATCATCTCCATTATACAGATGAGAAAACTGGGTCTCCTTTGACAGTAACACAGAGAAATTCAGAAACTTGCCTAAGGTCACACAGCTCATGGCAGAGCTGGGATTCGGATAGGCAGTCTGGCTCCCATGTCTGTGCTCTTAACAGCTGCACTGTGCCATCATGCCCACATTCTAGCTTCCAAAGAGTGGATAAAGGAGTTCTGGCTCCTGCAGCCTCCCCAGAAGAGAATCAGGAAATGGACAAGGGAACCAGCCCTTGTCAACACCTACACACAGTAAATAGCAGGGCAGGTCTTCCAATCCAGGAGTGTGTGGTTATTGCCTAGGAAATGAAGCAGCCTCTAGGCGGGCGTGGTAGGCTCCGCCAGAGTGGGGGGAGGGGTGTGAAGGGGGAGGAGGATCTTTCGGAGAAGGGCAGGCCTGGCTCAGCACAAGTGCCAGCCCCCAAGGCCTGTTAAGGGCCCTGGTACCCAACTCCAAATCAGAGCTCCAGGCGCCATCCAGTGGCTACTGTGGAGATTGCAGGAGAAGAGCAGGCGAGAAAAGAAACCCCACAGAAGACAATCCTGGCCGGCACCAAGGAGGAGGGAAGCAGGAGGCCTCACCTTTGCCTCAGTGCCACCCCCATCGTTGAGGTCCCTGTTACAATCAGACCCCCCGGTTCTCTCACTGTGATCTTGGACAGACAACTCTGCCCTCTAGGCCTGGTTTCCCGGCCGTAAAACAAAGGGGTTGGACAGGCACTTTTGCTCATCTGACCCTCAGGTCCAGGTGAGACCTCAATCACCCTGTCACCCTGTAGGTTAAGGCTTGGCTGGAAGTCACCTCCTCTGTGATTTCTCCCTCCTTACCCGCCCTTTGCTCCATCCCTTCACCTGAAGGGTCCTCTTTCTGCTACCATTATAGTCAGGTGGACTTTACCCCCTCCAGCCCTGGGCTCCCCAAGCTCGGGGGCTTTTCTCAATCATCTTTCTCCCTCCTCACCATGGCCGGTGAGGGGCCAGGCATATGCGTGCTTAACAGTGCCTGCTCTGAGCTCTGTCCTCCTGGCTTCAAGCCCTGTGTGGTAGGCAGAAGAATGCACACGCCCTCCCCCCCCCCGCGCCCCCCGCAAAGATGTCCACATCCTAATCTCTGCAACCTGTGAATATGTTACTTTACATGGCAAAGAGCGTTTGCAGATGTGATGAAGAGCTTGAGATGGGGAGATTATCATGGATTATCTGGGTCAGCCCAGTATAAGCACAAGGGTCCTTATGCAACAGAGACAGGAAGGTCAGAGTCAGAGAAGGGGGTATGATGCCAGAAGCAGAGGTTGAGGTGATGAGAGGAATTCGGGTAGTCCCTAGAAGCTGGAAAGGGCAAGGAAACAATTGTCTCCAGAATGAATGCAGCCTTGCCAATCCCTTTTAGACTGCTAACCTCAAAAACTATTTGTGTGTTTTTTAAGCCACTAAATTTGTGGTGATGTTACAGCAGCCACAGGAAATGAGAACACACTGGTTCAGTTTCTTTTTTTTAAAATCATTTTTATTTGTTTTATTTATTTATTTATATATGGCTGCATTGGGTCTTTGTTGCTGTGCGCGGGCTTTCTCTAGCTGCGGCGAGCGGGGGCTACACTTCATTGTGGTGCACGGGCCTCTCGTTGCGGTGGCTTGTCTTGGGGAGCACAGGCTCTAGGCGCACGGGCTTCAGTAGTTGTGGCACACGGGCTCATCAGTTGTGGCTCATGGCTCTAGAGCACAGGCTCGCTAGTTGTGGCACACGGGCTTAGTTGCTCCGCGGCACGTGGGATCTTCCCAGACCAGGGCTCGAACCCCCAGGCGCCATCCAGTGGCTACTGTGGAGATTGCAGGAGAAGAGCAGGCGAGAAAAGAAACCCCACAGAAGACAATCCTGGCCGGCACCAAGGAGGAGGGAAGCAGGAGGCCTCACCTTTGCCTCAGTGCCACCCCCATCGTTGAGGTCCCTGTTACAATCAGACCCCCCGGTTCTCTCACTGTGATCTTGGACAGACAACTCTGCCCTCTAGGCCTGGTTTCCCGGCCGTAAAACAAAGGGGTTGGACAGGCACTTTTGCTCATCTGACCCTCAGGTCCAGGTGAGACCTCAATCACCCTGTCACCCTGTAGGTTAAGGCTTGGCTGGAAGTCACCTCCTCTGTGATTTCTCCCTCCTTACCCGCCCTTTGCTCCATCCCTTCACCTGAAGGGTCCTCTTTCTGCTACCATTATAGTCAGGTGGACTTTACCCCCTCCAGCCCTGGGCTCCCCAAGCTCGGGGGCTTTTCTCAATCATCTTTCTCCCTCCTCACCATGGCCGGTGAGGGGCCAGGCATATGCGTGCTTAACAGTGCCTGCTCTGAGCTCTGTCCTCCTGGCTTCAAGCCCTGTGTGGTAGGCAGAAGAATGCACACGCCCTCCCCCCCCCCGCGCCCCCCGCAAAGATGTCCACATCCTAATCTCTGCAACCTGTGAATATGTTACTTTACATGGCAAAGAGCGTTTGCAGATGTGATGAAGAGCTTGAGATGGGGAGATTATCATGGATTATCTGGGTCAGCCCAGTATAAGCACAAGGGTCCTTATGCAACAGAGACAGGAAGGTCAGAGTCAGAGAAGGGGGTATGATGCCAGAAGCAGAGGTTGAGGTGATGAGAGGAATTCGGGTAGTCCCTAGAAGCTGGAAAGGGCAAGGAAACAATTGTCTCCAGAATGAATGCAGCCTTGCCAATCCCTTTTAGACTGCTAACCTCAAAAACTATTTGTGTGTTTTTTAAGCCACTAAATTTGTGGTGATGTTACAGCAGCCACAGGAAATGAGAACACACTGGTTCAGTTTCTTTTTTTTAAAATCATTTTTATTTGTTTTATTTATTTATTTATATATGGCTGCATTGGGTCTTTGTTGCTGTGCGCGGGCTTTCTCTAGCTGCGGCGAGCGGGGGCTACACTTCATTGTGGTGCACGGGCCTCTCGTTGCGGTGGCTTGTCTTGGGGAGCACAGGCTCTAGGCGCACGGGCTTCAGTAGTTGTGGCACACGGGCTCATCAGTTGTGGCTCATGGCTCTAGAGCACAGGCTCGCTAGTTGTGGCACACGGGCTTAGTTGCTCCGCGGCACGTGGGATCTTCCCAGACCAGGGCTCGAACCCGTGTCCCCTGCATTGGCAGGCAGATTCCTAACCACTGTGCCACCAGGGAAGCCCTGGTTCAGCTTCTTACTTGTCATGTGACTCTGGGAAATTTAACCTCTCTTTGACTCAGTTTCCTTGTCTGTAAAAGGGAATGATAAAGGCAATGATTCCTACCTCACAAGGTTGTGAGGATAAAATGAAAATACCTGCGAATCACTTTGAATAATGCCCAAGACTAACCATGTTAGCTATTAATAGTTAAAAGCTGCCGTTAACTGAGAGCCTAACAGGTAGTACCAGGCACAAGGTCAGATGCCTTAGAATAATTTCCTCCATTCTCACCATCACCCTTGGGCATAACGATTTCAATCCCCATTTTACACATAAGGAAACAAACCCAGAGTAATTTGCCCATAATCACTCTAGGACTGGAAGCATTTTCATCTTTGCACTTGGGAAATTGTACCGGCTTGTGCTCTTTACCTAAAGAGGGCTCGTTTTTATTTTGTTTTTTTGGAGGTAAAGCACAGGCTGGGAAGGCTACTCTGGGCCAGAGGTCCTGGCTGACACCCCCTCCTTTTCCTCTCTAGTGCAGGGAGATAAAATCCAGGCGAAACTCACCTATCCTCCCCGCTCCCGTCCCTTTAGGGGATTCGATTACTGCCTCCAGCTCCTCAGCAACACCCCCGCCCCCGCCCCGCCCAGTTCGAACAGTTTTTGAGCCAGACTCGGGGACACCAGGAGATAGGCACGGCCAGAGAGCGAGGTGTCCGATCCGCTGGGGGATGGAGGGGCGCAGACTTGCCCAGACCCCAAGGGTACCCGTGGAGCCCCCTCCCTTCCCGCAGCCTGCATAAGGAGCCATCTGTTCTCAGCTGAATAAACAAGCGGAGGGAAGCAGCTCCCGGTCCCCTGCCCCCCGGCCCGACCCCCGCACAATGCGCCTTTCTCCGAGAAGACGCCGCCCGGGCGCCGCCGGAGCGCGCTCCGTCTGGCCTCCCCTCCGCCTGGCGGCACAGCAAGACACGCACACCGACCCCGTGGAAACCAGATTTTTTTGTTCTTTTTTTTTGTAAGAAAAAGAAAACAAAAAAAGAAATCCTACAAAGAACTGAGCGCAGCACGCGTCCCCCACATCCCCTCCCACGATCCCCCGCAGTCCGGCTTCTGGTCCAGGCGAGGCCAGCTCGAGCGCAGCGCTGGGAGCCCGCCAGCGCCTCCTCCCCGACAGCCCAAGCCTGGGGGACCCAGGTTCTGCCCGGCCCCAGCGCCCGGAAGGTGCACGAGGGGGCCCAGTCCGCGGGGCCGCCCCCCTTGCCCGGGTCCGGGCCACCCGCGGCCCTCATTTCTGGGTGGCCAGTTGGTTCTCCAGATCCTCCAGGCGCGCCGTCAGCTGGGCCAGTGAGCGGTTAAGGAAGCCGCCGGGGCTCGCGGGGGTCCCTTCTCCCCTCCAGCCCGCGCCCCTGGACCCAAAGGATATGATTCTGCGACAGACTCTCGAGCGCCCCCAGCGTGCGGCCCTGGAACTCCACAAGACTTTCGCACTCGCAGGGGCTCCGAAGCTCTGTCCCCGCGCTGATGCCCTCCTCTGGCAGCCGGGCACAGAGAGTGGGGGAGTGAGAAGCTGGAGGAGGACCAACCAGCCCTGGCTGAGGCTCATCCGATATCGCTCCACCCGGCCTACGGCTGAGTGTTCGGGTTTGGGATTCAGACAGACCTGGGATGAGTACCAGCTAGGTAGCTGTGAGATATTGGAAAACCCCCTCAACCTTTCTAAGCCTTAGTTTCCTTACCCGTAAAAATGGATACAATGAGAACACCTATTCGTCCGGCGGTGCTCAGGATTCAGTGATTTTCGTGTGTGTATGTGTGTACACATCTTAGAAGGTTTCTCAAACCTTGATGCTCATTGGAATCACCAGATCTTGTTAAAATATAGATTCTTGTTCTTAACGGGGAAGGGGCTGAGACGCTGCATTTCTAATAAACTCCCAGGTGATGCTGATGCTGGTCTGTGGACCACACTTTGAGTAGCAAGAGTCCACAGCAGCACTGTTCAAATGAAACGATGTAGTGATGGAAATGGTCTGTATCTGCCTTGTCCAGTGTGGTAGCCACAAGACACAGGTGGTTATTTAACACTTGAAATGTGGCTAGTGCACCTGAGGAACTCAATTATTTAATTTAATGTAATTTAATTTAAATGGGCGTATGTAGCTAGTGGCTACCTTATTGGAGGGTGCAGGTCTAGAGCATTCCCTGACGCAAGGAAACGCTTTATAGGGTATTTCAACTAGGCCAATGGTTCTCCAAGTGTGGTCCCTGGACCAGCAGCATCAGCATGGCCTAGGAAGTTATTAGAAATGCAAATGATCAGATTCCACCCCAGACCTACTGAATCAGAAACTCTGGGGTTGGAGCCAACGATTTGTGTTTTAACAAACCTTCCAGGTGAGTCTGAGGCACACTAATGTTTAAGAACCACTGATCCAGGGGACTTCCCCGGTGGCCCAGTGGTTAAGAATCCCCCTTCCAAAAAATTAAAAAAAAAAAAAAAAAAAAAAAGAATCCCCCTTCCAATGCAGAGGACATGGGGTTAGATCCCTGGTGGGGGACCTAAGATCCCACATGTCACAGGGCAGCGGGGGGAACTAAGCCCGTGTGCCACAACTACAGAGCCTGTGTGCTGCAACAAAAGATCCCATGAGCCCCACGCAGCCAAAAATAAAAAATAAAATAAATAAATATTTTTTTAAAAGACCCACTGATCCAATTCTATTTCCTCATACATTTCAACATCTCCGAAATCAAAACAGTTGCCTTACAGTTACATTTGGCGTCCTTTTTTTCTTAGCAGTATAGAAAACAATGAATCTTACAATGGATGGTATCTTAGATTCACTGAATTCTGTAAATGTGGGCCATTTTTAATATTACAGTACAATGCCTGGCACTTGGCCTTCAATACAGAGTTGCTGTTATGATTTAAAAGTTATATCTTAGTCTGTATGTCATGTTTCTCAATGGTATTGATAACAGGTCCAGAAAGGCTCCTAACTTTGCAGATGGGGAAATCAAGGAAATAAATAGATATTAAATATATGTACTTAATACACATCTTTGCGTACCTGAAACACACCCAGTCCTGCCACTTTGCCGGGTCTGTAAAGTTGAATTCCAACAAGGTAAAGGGCTTATGATGTGGCTCCCCTTACCAATGCTGAGTTGGGCGTG
>NC_041227.1:14540898-14566734 GCF_002837175.3 Physeter macrocephalus | reverse complement strand
TGTTGTACCTTAAACCAAAGAAGCCATCAGAACCTTTCCTTCCTGCGAGTGTAAGGCCTCTGTGGATCCTGGTCCTACTCCCTAACCTTGCACCCTGAAATTAGCTTCTGACCTGGTAGAAAAGCCACACACCTCCCCCTCCCTTTTCTCAGCTTCCTGCTGGTTCACCTTGGGAACTTCCTCGGTGAAATTTGAAACCAGCCCCTTACTCTGGAGGGCACACAGAGGGCAGGGAGAGAGGGAAGAAAGAGGCAGACCACTCCGGATTGGTAGGTGGCAGTTTTTTTTTTTTTTTTTTTTTTTTTTGCGGTACGCGGGCTTCTCACTGTTGCGGCTTTTCCCCTTGCGGAGCACAGGCTCCGGAAGCGCAGGCTCGGCCATGGCTCACGGGCCCAGCCACTCCGTGGTATGTGGGATCTTCCCGGACGGGGGCACGAACCCGTGTCCCCTGCATCGGCAGGCGGACTCGCAACCACTGGGCCACCATGGAAGCCCTGGTAGGTGGCAGTTTTAACCAGCAAGGGAACTTACGTGTTTGTTTGGGGGAGGGCTCAAAACCAGCCAATCTCTGCACCCGCCTCCAGAAGCTTGAAAGTTTACAGGGAGGCCTTATCCTGGTTCAGCCGTGTACACCGGGCAGATGGTCTCAACAGCATCCCTCTCTTAAGGCTGCATCCTTGGAACACCTCCCACTGTGGGAACAGTGGGCAGAAGGTACATTCCAAGCACGGGGGAGGGGGTGAGGAGCCTCCGATGGCCCGGGTCCCGTGCACGGGTCAACCAGCGGTCACGTCCTCTCGATGACCTCCTCTAATAAATCCTCACCCTGGGCAGGATTTTCTGAGGTTCTGACACTTGCCAGTCCTCAAGTATGGGTTGACCAAGACCTGTTCTTTGACCAGAGACAGTGAGTCTTGCAAGTCTTCCCTTCTCCATCCCTTTCCTGACCATCTGGTGGTAGAAGTCCCTAGCTCCACAGGTGCGCTGAGCCCTGACAGCACCATGAACCCCTGCATCCTCTCCCTGTCGTCCTTCTGGATCTCACTGCTGTCTGGTGGGGCACAGTGTAATTGGGGAGTGTGCACGTCGGATGAGAGGGGCAGGAGGCTCAACCCATGCCCCAGGCAAGGGGCCCTCTTGTCAAAGAGATCAGTGCAGAGAAGGGCAGCCTCATTTACATTCACAAGCATCGGTAAAGAATGAAGAAACCCCCCATAGGAGTTCACAGGGAACACTTTTTGAGCGCTATGTCCCAGGCGCCAAGTTAAGAACTTTCCATGCACAATCTCATTTAATCCTCATAGTGGCCTTGAGAAATCCCATGTTTTTCAGATGAAGAAACTGAGTCAGAAGTTTATTTTTATTTAAAAAATTTTTATTTTATTATAGTTGATTTACAATGTGTTCATTTCTACTGTACAGCAAAGTGATTCAGGTATACATATACACACATTCTTTTTCATATTCTTTCCCATTACGCTTTATCACAGGATATTGAATATAGTTCCCTGTGCTATACAGTAGGACCTTGTTGTTTATCCATTCTCTATATAATCGTTTACATCTGCTAACTCCCAATCCATCCCTCCCTCACCCTCCTCCCCCTTGGCAACCACAAGCCTGTTCTCTATGTCTGTGAGTCTATTTCTGTTTCGTAGATATGTTCATTTGTGTCGTATTTTAGATTCCACATATAAGTGATATCATATGGTATTTGTCTTTCTCTTTCTGGAGAGTCAGAAAGTTTAAATAACTTGCCCGAAGTCCCAGAGTAAGTCAGAGGGCTAGTTTGAAACTTGGTCTGTTTGACCTCAAAATTCTTCTAGAGAGGAAGATAGAAAGGGGAGAGAGAGAGGGGGGGGGGGGGGAGGGAGGGAGGGAGGGAGGGAGAGAGAGAGAGAGAAAGGGCTGAAGGGCTGAATTTGAACTTGGAGCTGGAGGTCAAGGGCTGAGAAGAGGCCAAATTCCACATCTCGCACCCTACAACACCCCACCCCTCCCCGCTGCGCACCTCCAAGACCTTTCTAGGCAGCTTTTCCTACTGTTGTACCTTAAACCAAAGAAGCCATCAGAACCTTTCCTTCCTGCGAGTGTAAGGCCTCTGTGGATCCTGGTCCTACTCCCTAACCTTGCACCCTGAAATTAGCTTCTGACCTGGTAGAAAAGCCACACACCTCCCCCTCCCTTTTCTCAGCTTCCTGCTGGTTCACCTTGGGAACTTCCTCGGTGAAATTTGAAACCAGCCCCTTACTCTGGAGGGCACACAGAGGGCAGGGAGAGAGGGAAGAAAGAGGCAGACCACTCCGGATTGGTAGGTGGCAG
Organism: Physeter macrocephalus; assembly: GCF_002837175.3. Classification (NCBI taxonomy): domain Eukaryota; kingdom Metazoa; phylum Chordata; class Mammalia; order Artiodactyla; family Physeteridae; genus Physeter; species Physeter macrocephalus. Next base: position 14,564,412 of record NC_041227.1, on the reverse strand, counting down.
TTTTTTTTTTTTTTTTTTTTTTTTTTTTGCGGTACGCGGGCTTCTCACTGTTGCGGCTTTTCCCCTTGCGGAGCACAGGCTCCGGAAGCGCAGGCTCGGCCATGGCTCACGGGCCCAGCCACTCCGTGGTATGTGGGATCTTCCCGGACGGGGGCACGAACCCGTGTCCCCTGCATCGGCAGGCGGACTCGCAACCACTGGGCCACCATGGAAGCCCTGGTAGGTGGCAGTTTTAACCAGCAAGGGAACTTACGTGTTTGTTTGGGGGAGGGCTCAAAACCAGCCAATCTCTGCACCCGCCTCCAGAAGCTTGAAAGTTTACAGGGAGGCCTTATCCTGGTTCAGCCGTGTACACCGGGCAGATGGTCTCAACAGCATCCCTCTCTTAAAGCTGCATCCTTGGAACACCTCCCACTGTGGGAACAGTGGGCAGAAGGTACATTCCAAGCACGGGGGAGGGGGTGAGGAGCCTCCGATGGCCCGGGTCCCGTGCACGGGTCAACCAGCGGTCACGTCCTCTCGATGACCTCCTCTAATAAATCCTCACCCTGGGCAGGATTTTCTGAGGTTCTGACACTTGCCAGTCCTCAAGTATGGGTTGACCAAGACCTGTTCTTTGACCAGAGACAGTGAGTCTTGCAAGTCTTCCCTTCTCCATCCCTTTCCTGACCATCTGGTGGTAGAAGTCCCTAGCTCCACAGGTGCGCTGAGCCCTGACAGCACCATGAACCCCTGCATCCTCTCCCTGTCGTCCTTCTGGATCTCACTGCTGTCTGGTGGGGCACAGTGTAATTGGGGAGTGTGCACGTCGGATGAGAGGGGCAGGAGGCTCAACCCATGCCCCAGGCAAGGGGCCCTCTTGTCAAAGAGATCAGTGCAGAGAAGGGCAGCCTCATTTACATTCACAAGCATCGGTAAAGAATGAAGAAACCCCCCATAGGAGTTCACAGGGAACACTTTTTGAGCGCTATGTCCCAGGCGCCAAGTTAAGAACTTTCCATGCACAATCTCATTTAATCCTCATAGTGGCCTTGAGAAATCCCATGTTTTTCAGATGAAGAAACTGAGTCAGAAGTTTATTTTTATTTAAAAAATTTTTATTTTATTATAGTTGATTTACAATGTGTTCATTTCTACTGTACAGCAAAGTGATTCAGGTATACATATACACACATTCTTTTTCATATTCTTTCCCATTACGCTTTATCACAGGATATTGAATATAGTTCCCTGTGCTATACAGTAGGACCTTGTTGTTTATCCATTCTCTATATAATCGTTTACATCTGCTAACTCCCAATCCATCCCTCCCTCACCCTCCTCCCCCTTGGCAACCACAAGCCTGTTCTCTATGTCTGTGAGTCTATTTCTGTTTCGTAGATATGTTCATTTGTGTCGTATTTTAGATTCCACATATAAGTGATATCATATGGTATTTGTCTTTCTCTTTCTGGAGAGTCAGAAAGTTTAAATAACTTGCCCGAAGTCCCAGAGTAAGTCAGAGGGCTAGTTTGAAACTTGGTCTGTTTGACCTCAAAATTCTTCTAAATTATTTTTTAAATATTTACTTATTGATTTATTTTGGCTGCACGGGGTCTTAGTTGCGGCATGCGGTATCTTCGTTGCAGCATGTGGACTCTTAGTTGCGGCATGCATGCGGGATCTAGTTCCCTGACCAGGGATCCAACCCGGGCCCCCTGCTTTGGGAGCACGGAGTCTTACCCACTGGGCCACCAGGGAAGTCCCTCTTCTAATTTTAATATTCTACTTTCTCTAACTATAAAGTAGTGGTAGGCTAGTGGTTTGGGATTCACTGCAATAGTTTGAGAAGTAAGAAAAAGAGGGACAGGCAAGGATAACTCTGCATCATACTCTCCCTTTCATACTTCCTCATTTATACTCTGTCATCATGTCCTTATATACTGACTGTCAGACTATCAGGTAACAGCTCTTAAATTGTTTTCTTCTAACGACAACCTGGACCACAGCTCCAGTCTGGACCAGGACACCAGCGCACTCAGGACAGGGAAATTGTTACCGAGTCCAAGCTCGCTCTGCTAGCTGCACGACAGCCCAATGAATTGGAGACGAGGTGTTGAGGGAAGGAATACAAAGCCTACTGGCAGACCAAGGAAATGGCAGACTAGTGTCTCCGATAAATCATTTTATCAGGGTTTGGATGCCAGTTTCTTTTATAGCACAGAGACTGGGAGGAGATGAGGAAGTAAAGTAAAAAGGCCATAAATTTTGCAAGTATCCCCTGGAATGGCCAGCCTTGGTGAGGCGATGTGTTAATTTCTTCTTTCTTGCAGCCATCCACACAGGTGGGCAGGATTCCCTGAGGCAGGCCATTATGTCTGATTATAGTAACAAAACGCAAAGCAAAGGTTAAAGTCAAAGGAACAGATCGAACATGGAGTCCGATTTAGCTCTTCCTGTTAAAAAATGAAATGGAGTTTGTGAGGGTGTCTCATCCAGACACTGAAGATGAGGTGTAGGGTGCTCAGTGAGGGATCAAGACCTATTTGGAGTGGTAGTGGGGCTCAGATGTTCCTCCTCTGGGACCCCAGGCTTAGCTGCGCTTTGGGGGCTGGGAGTTTTTGAGCGGAAGGAATTCCTTGTTGGTGCTTTTATGCTCAGAGCCACCAGAGGGCAGCAGAGGTCGTCATAGACCATTTCCAGGCAAGAGAAACGTTATTCTGAGTTCGTCCCAGCTTTTTCAATCCACTTTGAGAAAAAGTTACATAGCTGGGTCTATACTCCAGATCCCTACTGAATTACATGTAATAAAGTAAGACCTAACATTATGGCCTTCCTTTTCATATGATGTGGAATGCTTCTGCACTTTCGGTAACATTTATCTTGGGAACATTATCCATTATGCTGTATCAATGTTTCTTGTACCAAAATCACAGGGCAAATTCCTTGTGGAGCTCAAGATCAGGAGTTTCCCTCTCATGATAAGCTGTTATGAGAATGGGAAATAATTTATTGGACATCTCTTATGTTGCTATCGAGAGGTGATGTTTCATTTTGGCTACCAGGAAGCCAAGAGCTTGTTTTTTGTTTTTTGTTTTTAATTGGAGTAGAGTTGCTTTACAATGTTGTATTAGTTTCTACTGTACAGCAAAGTGAATCAGCTATACATATACATATATCCCATCATTTGGATTTCCTTCCCATGTAGGTCACCACAGAGCATTGAGTAGAGCTCCCTGTGCTAGGCAGTAGGTTCTCATTAGTTATCTATTTTATACATAGTATCAATAGTGTATATAAGTCAATCCCCTCTCCCAATTCATCCTATCCAAGAGCCTGGGTTTTGGAGCCAGAGCTGGGTTTGAATTTAGACTCTTTGTTGCTTATTATCTCTATGCAAAATGAATGAGGATAATAACATTATCACTTTGCCCACCTCACAAGATTTCTGGGAAGAGTCAATATATAAAGTAAGCACTTAGCACAGAGCCTGACACAAAATGCACACCCAACTAATGTTAGCTATTGTTACTCAGTTTCTCTACCCTCTTTTATTGTCTCTGACTTTTTTTTTTTTTTTACTCTCAGTTCAATGATTTTTCAGTTTTATGGAATCTGTTTTATAGTATTAAGTACCTCAAATCCTGTTTGGAGGAAGGTGGTGTATACATATATGAGAGGTTAATACCAGTTAGAATTCTTAGGCAGAAAGAAATATCTAGAGCAGCACTCTCCAATAGAAATATATTGCAAGCCACATTTGCATTTCAAATTTTCTAGTAGCCACATTAAAAAAGGAAAAAGTTTGGTGTTTACTCAAAAAGTGAAATATAGAATTACCCTATGACCCAGCAATTCCATTCTCAGGCATATACCTAAAGGAATTGAAAACAGGCGTTTAAACAAAAACTTGCACATGAATGCTCATTGATACGCTATTTTTAAAAAAATTTTATTTATTTATTTTTTGATACGCTATTTACAATTGCCCAAAGCTGGAAGCAACCCAAATGTCCATCAGTGGATAGATGAATAAACAAAATAGAGCATATCCATCCAATGGAATATTATTTGGCCTTAAAAGGAATGAAGTACTGACATATGCTACAGCCTGGATGAGCCTGGAAAACATCGTAGTAATTGAAAGAAGCCAGACACAAAAGGCCACATTCAAACGAAATATCTAGAATAGGCAAGTCCATGGAGACAGAAAGCCAGTTAGTGGTTGTCAGGTCTGGTTTTAGAACAGAATTACAGTTTACCCTTGAACAACATGGTTTTGAACTGTGTGGGTCCACTTAAGTGTGGATTTTTTCCAGTAGTAAACACTGCAGTGCTGGTTGGTTGAATCAGAGGATGCGGGACTGTGGATCCAGAGGAGCTTCGTATAGGGAGGGCTGCCTGTAAGTTATACTCAAATTTTCTACTGTGTGGAGGGTCGGTTCCCCTAACCCTGGCCTGGTTCAATGGTCATCGGTACTCAAGTAGGCTTTTTAATGTACAGATTTCCAAATCCCATCCCAGATGTATATAAAAATTTATTTATTTATGGCTGTGTTGGGTTTTCGTGGAGCACCGGCTCTAGGGGGCTTTAGCAGTTGTGGCATGTGGGCTCAGTAGTTGTGGTTTGCGGGCTTGGTTGCTCCGTGGCATGTGGCATCCTCCCGGACCAGGGCTCGAACCCGTGTCCCCTCCATTGGCAGGGGGATTCTTACCCAGTGCGCCACCAGGGAGGTCCCCCATCCCAGATATTTTGATTCGGTAGGTCAAAACTAGGGCAGGCCAAAAAGCTGCTTGTTTATTTATTAGTAGTTATTTTTAAAGTGCTCCTCAGGGGATTCTAGTAGCTGATCTGGTTTGGGGATCTCTGAATTAGAAGTTTGTGAAAATGAAACCGAGCAGGACCCTGTGGGGCTTCTAGGCACGGAAGCCTTTCTGTGTCCCCCCATTTCTTGGTAATAGGCTTCAGCCTCCATGACCTTCACTGAGTACCAAAGGGCAGATTCAAACAGTTGCTAATCAGGGAAGGGAGGGGATGCAGAGACAAGGGAGGAGTAGCCCAGAAACCAGTAGTGCAGCCCTGGGGCAGGTTCCCAGTTCTGCTTCAAGGGATACACATAACAATATCTTTGAGCTCTTCTGCAGAACTAAAACCCCCAACAAATGGAAGGTAAACTACTTGATGAGTCATTCTTCATTCCAGAGAGAAGTTCATAGTTTGATAACCTCAAGAACCACAAAAGCTCATCAGGAGACCGCCTGAGGCCAGATTAAACAGGCCCTGCACACACCTTGATCCTTATCAGCAACTCACTCCTCACCAAATTCCCCTCCCCGCCTTTGCCTGGCAAAACAATAAAGCTATTCTTTTCTACTTCACCCAAAACTCTGTTTCGGAGATTCCATTTGGCATCAGTGCGCAGAGGCCAAGTTTTCAGCATCAAAAGCCCCTCTTAGCTACAAGGATCTGTGAGCCCAATTCAATAAACTTTTCTTTTCTTTTTTTTTTTTTGGCCGTGCAGTGCGGCAAGCCAGATTTTAGTTCCCTGACCAGGGATCAAACCCCTGCCCCGCTGCAGTGGAAGCATGGAGTCTTAACCACTGGACTGCCAGGGAAGTCCCATCCTAATTCAGTAATCTGAAATGTTCACCCAGCCTTTACCATTCTCTTGTTTTTCTTCTTTAGTTTCCCCGTATGTTCAGAGCTGTTTATATGCTTGGGGTCATGAGTCTTTTTTGTTATTCCTTTTCTCCTCCCCCTCCCCTTTCCTTCATCTCTTCCTTTTCCAGTTTATTTTCTTTTGAAAAAACTGCATAATCATTGTTGAGATATCCAAACAATACAGAAAAGTTCGAAGAGGAAGATCTCCTGGCCCATAGATAACCATCGCAAGTGTTGATATGGGTAGCAATCGTGGTTCTGTAATATTGGCGTTTGTCATTCAACAGTATGTCATAGAGAGACGTGATTTTTCATAAAGTATTCTGTTTCCTTAACTATTTATTAATTTTTAAATATTTAACAAGGCTTTTGCTGTTTCCCATGATCTTTGCCAAATGGTTTCAAAGGCTTTTATTTTCAATTTTATTTCAATGAAGCCAATAAGTGTTTTAGGTGACAAAGCCTCTATCTTTTTGCAACACTTCTTGGGCTGGCAGATAAGATTGCTATTGATTTTTCTTGATATAGAGTGTTCTTGGTTTCAATGTTAAGGTTCTTCTGTTCTGCAGTGATCCATTTGATATGGAGCTTATATCTTTCCATTTTTAGAGTTCTCCCAGTTAAAATTATTTTCCTTTATTTATTTATTATTATTATTTTTGGCCACACCTCGCAGCTTGCGGGATCTTAGTTCCCTGACCGGGGATCGAACCCGGGGCCCTGAGCAGTGAAAGCACCGAGTCCTAACCACTGGACTGCCAGGGAATTCCCTTTTTTCCCCCCTTTAAATACAGGCTTTTCTTTCGAGCATTCTCTCACCCAAGGCCACATAAAATGAACAACTTGCTCCCTTCTCTTCCCCTTGTTTTCTTCTGCCTTCTTAGCGCTGAAACTCAAAACCAAAGCAAACATGCCTCAGTCTCCATCAAATAGCCCAGACCATCAGGGTCCCTAAGAATGAACAGTTTAAGGTACTTAATGCAAAACTTACACTTATACTGAAATGAAAATAGTATCTTTCTAGTTTTCCTGATTACAAATTCTGGTTAAGTTCATTAAGGCTGAACTGTTTAAATTAGTTTGCTCATGCTTTAAGTGCATGTTTAGCCTAGCAACTGAGTGAGCCTGCCTTGCCCTGGAATGAAGCCCTCATCCAACTGGGCAGTTGTGTGTTAAGGTTCTTGGTTACCAGCAACAGAAAGATGCTGGCTAACTCATGCAGATGGGAGTGTGCTGGAACAATATTGGAGCTCACATGATTCATGGGAAGCTGGGCCTCCATGGTTGGAACTGATGCACCCTGGAGGGTCAAGAGGGAGAAAGCATCATCTAGGCAGGAAGGTCATCTAGGTTGGGTCCCAGCGGCACTACTGTGGGCGGTTTGGTAGGCATGGCTGGCCCTGCTCTGGTTGGTTGCCAGGCCCTTCCTTGTGTGGAGGCTGCCAGCCCACTTGTAGGTGGGGCTGGTTCCTGGGGCAGCTGGCTTCCTGGTCCAGGGGGGTCCCAGGGCTAGTGCCTGCCTGCTGGTGAGTGGAGGGGCCCCTGCAGAGAGGAAGGAGTCCAAACTGGTGTTTGCCAGCACCAGTGTCCTTGTGGTAGACTGAGCTCCAAAAAATGGCTGCTGCCAATGTCTATGTCCCCAGGGCGGAGTCCCAGTGGCTTCCTACCTTCTCTCCAGGAGGCTTTCCAAGATCAGCAAGTGGGTCTGACCTCGGCTTCTTTCAAATTACTGCCTCTGCACTGGGACTCTGAGCGTATGAGATTTTGTGCCCTTTAAGAGTGGAGTCTGTGTTTCCTTCAGCCCTCTGGCTTTCCTGTATACAAGTCTTACTGGCCTTAAAAGCCAGACAGTTCTGGGGGTTCATCTTCCCGATGCAGGACCCCCAGCCTGGGGAGATTGATTTGGGGCTCAGATACTTTGCTCCTTGGGGGGAACCTCTGTAATTGTGATTATCCTCCTCTTTGTGGGTTGCCTACCTGCCAGTGTGGGTCTTGACTATACCGTGACTCCGCCCCTCCTACCCATCTCATTGTGGTTCCTCCTTTCATCGTGGAAAATCTTTTCTGTTAATCTTTAGGCCATTCTCAGAGATAGTTGCTCAGTAAATAGTTGTGATTTTGGTGTGCCAGTGGGAGGAGGTGAGCTCATGGTCTTCCTATTCTGCCACCTTTGGCCACACCCTCCCCAAACCTTCACCCTCATTTGTGACGATCAACTATCCCCAGATATTGACACGTGTCCTCTGGGGGAAAAATGGCCCCTGGTTGAGAACTTAGATCCTAACTGATGTGCTGCCCCTTCGTGGTGAGATGTGTAGAGAAAAGATCTGTTTCCTAGACTTCTGACTTGTGTTGTGGTTAGCAGGCACCTGGAACCAACCCTCATAAGACACTAGAATGGAGGAAGAGAATTCCCTGGAAGGAAATAGGCTGCTACTAGGAAAGAGAAAGGGACACTAAACAGCTTGCTTGAAGTCCTTAGGGCCATAAGGATCCCTGTTAAGAGCCTTTCACATTTTATGGGTCCAAGTCACAGATGACTGATGCAGGAGAAACTTTCATTCTAAGAAGTAATGTCAGGGAATTCCCTGGTGGTCCAGTGGGTAAGACTCTGCGCTCCCAGTGCAGGGGGCCTGGGTTTGATCCCTGGTCGGGGAAACTAGATCCTGCATGCATGCGGCAACTAAAAGTCCGCGTGACACAATGAAGATCCCGTGTGCTGCAACTAAGACCTGGTGCAGCCAACATAAATAAGTAAATAATACATAAATAAACATTTAAAAAAAAAAGGAAGTTATGTCAGGGACTTCCTTGAGGGTCCAGTGGTTAAGACTCCATGCTTCCACTGCAGGGGGCATGGGTTTGATCCCTGGTTGTGGAAACTAAGATCCCACATAACACGTGGCCAAAAGAAAAAAACAAAGAAAGAAATGAAGTTATGTCAGCTAGATCTCCTTTCCTGACAGCTTCCTGATTTTTCACAGGTTAGTACTTGTGAAATGAGAATATACACGGGCAAGTGGTTGTTTTTTTTTTTCTTTTTTTTGGTGGGAATTCCCCCAAGGGGTCTTGTTAATATGCAAATTCCACTGTTCTCAGCTGGGGCCCAGGGTCTGCATTTCTAACAAGCTCCCAGGGAGTGCTGGTGCTGCTGACTTTTTTTTTTTTTTAATTGTCCTTCTTATATTCTTTTCTTCCCCCACCCATTTAATTAAAAAAATTCACAAGAGTCATTCTTTGGAATACCAGAATATAGTTCTGAGAGACTTTCAAGGAAATGATACTTGAGTCTTTATATAACACTGTTTCACAATAGTCAGAGGGAGGAAAGTCTTCAGAATCCATGAATGGGTACCAGGTAGGTTATACCCATGATGTCAGGCCTGGAACAATATTTTATATGGACTCAGAACTGTCGGGATACTAGACTCTGACTCAACACCCAGAGGCTACTTTCTTGTTTCATTTGTCCTTTTCTGCAAAGGAGTAATTCCTGGGTGAGGGGCTATGGTGACATCTCTAACCTATGCTTTCTAACAACTGCTGAGGTTTCTCCAGTGCTGTTCCCATAGTCCAGAGGCAGGGTTCAGCACATTCACATGTGGCTTTACCCTAAGCTATAGTTCCCCCTACTGTTTATGGCCTGTAGCGTATTGACCTACTCTACTCATACCTCTGAACTCATTTGTGAGGCTGGGTCCTTGATGAGACTATGAATAAGGCAGTTAGGGCGAAGGGGAATGATCCTCTATACTCTGACTGTAGAGGTTCAGCTTGGTTTAAGACTTGTACTTCCCAGCTGTAAAGTCACAATTTCTGTATTGCTGGCCCTTGGGGCAGCAGAGATATTTCCGTAGCATATGAGCATTGTTGGGGGTTGGATGCTCCTTGATTGGGGGCAGAGGAAATAATTTTTTTTTTTTGCGGTACGCGGGCCTCTCACTGTTGTGGCCTCTCCCGTTGTGGAGCACAGGCTCCGGACGCGCAGCCTCAGCGGCCATGGCTCAGGGGCCCAGCCGCTCCGCGCCATGTGGGATCTTCCCGGACCGGGGCACGAACCCGCGTCCCCTGCCCCTGCATTGGCAGGCAGACTCTCAACCACTGCGCCACCAGGGGAGCCCCAGAGGAAATAATTTAATGGTGATTGTTTTTGTGCCACTTACATGGAAATCCACTGGGGTCAGTGACAAAATATAGAAACAAACTCAGTTTTGGAAGGTCATGCCAAGGAGATAGCAACACTGATTTCCTTTATACAGACTGACTCATTACACGGGTAGGTTGGTACCTCGGAGAGGTCACTTGTTTATGTTGGAGGAGTCTAGGATGGGAGAGATGAGTGAATTTAGATCAGGGCTGACATACAGGAATTTTTCAGTTAAAATTTTATATATCTAATCAGCATGAAAGACAAAGCTGGGCAAGGAAATTAGTAAGAATTCTGAATTCAAAAACCTTCAAGCAATATAGTCCAATTTATTTACTCAGAATAATTTGGGCATAATTCTTCATGAAGAATATTTCTTTTTCCTTGTTTCTTCCTTCTGTCGTATTAAGCTGATTCTCCTTAACTTCTGTCACTGTTAACAAATAAACAAATTTAGTGATTCATACAGTCATTGGAAGAATCAATAGGTCCTTTACACGTTAGCAGAACTTCATAGCTGTTTTTAATACTAATAATCTCTCCTGATCCATACATCTGTCCGTAAAATATTAGTGAGCAAATATACTGCTAGACCCTGAGGAGAGACAAGTTAATAAAGTGATGTTTCTGCTCTTGAACATGTCTATAGTTTATCCATTCACTATAGATATTGAACCATGGTATTTGTCTTTGCCTGCTCTCCACACTCCCATAACTTCTCTTTTAACTGTGCAACCATATGGTGTTGGACAGGATCTCCAAGACCTGAGGCCATCATGGTAGTAGTGACATGCTGGGGGAAGAACTCAGAGGGTCTGGATCCATGTCATTTTTTAAGTGAGCTTAGCAAGTCATTAACTTCTCTGCGCCTCAGTTTTGACAATTTCAAGAGTTTCATTGGGCTAAATGACTTGAGACATGGAAATTTGTGCCTATAACTGACTGTCCCCAACCCAAGTATAATGTCTTGTCACCTTGCTCCATTTCTCCTGACCTCTTACTTGATTTTTCTGGAAAAACCATGGTTCCAGGACTTCCCTGGTTGCACAGTGGTTAAGACTGTGTGCTCCCAATGCAGGGGGCCAGAGTTTGATCCCTGATCAGGGAACTAGATCCCACACGCATGATGCAACTAAGAGTTCGTATGCCACAACTAAGGGGCTGGCGAGCTGCAACTAAGGAGCCTGCCTGCTGCAACTAAGACCCAGTTCAACCAAATAAATAAATAAATAAATAAATAAATAAATAAATAAAATATATATATTAAAAAACATGTGAGAGTGGTCCAAAAATGGTGTATACTGTTAGTAAGGAGACTGATGAGTATACACCAAGCTTTAACGTGCAGGCTGGTAAATGCCAAAACACAGTTACCCAGCAAGAAGTGCCTTCAAACTTCCTTCCTGATCCAAAAATCTGAGATCTCGGGACTTCCCTGGTGGTCCAGTGGGTAAGACTCTGCACTCCCAATGCAGGGGGCCCGGGTTTGATCCCTGGTTAGGGAACTAGATCCCACATGCATGCTGCAACTAAGAGTTCACATGCCACAACTAAGGAGCCAGTGAGCCACAACTAAGGAGCCCTCCAGCTGCAACTGAGACCCAGCAGAACCAAATAAATAAATAAATTTAAAAAAACCCCCAGAAACCATGGTTCCTAGTATTTGATGTCATTGGAATCGAAGGAGGGGGTGGCTGAGAGATCTACCTTTCAGGAAGACAAAATTTTTCACAGAGATATTTTTGTTTAAAGTTGTTTCTGTTGCCTCCGCAGCCAGTGAACGTGAAGGGCTCGCACATGTATGTCAAGGTGTTGTAGTAGTATCTGGTCAAAGTTAACTTACAGGTGCCGGCCATTGGAGGGTAGTTGCAGACATCTGCGCAGGAGAATGCCAGAGTCAGGTTATCTTTTCAGTGGCCAAGTTGGCATTCTTCTCCTCACGGACTCAGCCTACTAATGCTCATCAACCCGCAGGAATCTGCCTGATCCTTGAACACTGGGAGATTTCCTTGAGCATAAATTTTGCTGTGTATGTGATACGGGGCAATGATTCTAGTTGGAGCCTGGGTCTGTGACTCAGATACTCAGCTGCAGAAGGACAGTAAGGTAGCTCTACTACCTTAGAGATGAAAGCAGGAAAGACCTGAGGCTTTCTCCATTTATCACAGTACTCCTTCTGGATTTTAAATGTATCTCACTTCCTGATTCTCCACATGCTTTCCCATGTCACCAGAGGTGAACATCTCATCTGCTCCTTCAGGGACACAGGTCAGAGCCCTGACTTTCGCCTCCATAGTGTCTCTGCAAATGTACAAGCTAAAAAGGCCTTTGACCCTCTCCATCTACTCTGGAAGGGTAGGCTTAAAATGCCCAGTCTGGCAGAAGATGTTCCTCTCCTCCACCAGAGACTGTGTCTTCCTCCATCCAGCCTCCCTTTTGGCCTACCCATTCATACTCACCTTGTCTCACTGAGACCGTGGAGATCAGTGGTTAGAGCAGGAGCAGTGATGACCATATTGGAGACAAAGAAGGAGTTAATATCAGTCTTCTGGAAGTTCAACTACAGCCCTTATCCACAATGAGGAATTTGCTCTGTTTACCTTGAGTATTTCATACATGTCCATCAGAATGTGAAATGAGCAAATTAATTTAAATAAGTAGAATGTGAGTGCCCTAAGTCTGTGAATGATGGCTTCTGCTTCCCTGTGTCTGTGGAATATAACACAGTGGTCCTGTACGTATGTGTTAAATAGAATTGAAACTCACCTAATACACACACAAACACACACACACACACACACACACACACACACACACTGTCACTCACACACATATATCCCACCAATAAAGGAATTTCCTGGACACTCCAGATATTGACCCAATTTTCATAATCTCCTCTCCTCTTACACTGAAACCTCTTGGAAAAAACTTAAGTCGATTGTATTTTCTGTCTTCCTCCTTCTCCCGTCCTCAGGCAGAACTCAGTGTAACTCCCCAAATCAGATGCTCTAGAGCCATACGTTTTGAGATAGAAGGAGGACTTGATTCCTGCTTACTGGCAGCAACAGCCTCTGGGCTGCCTAGACCCCCTTCTCCTTCACAGTGTCCTCCTGGGTGTCCCCTCCTATTTTGCCTTACTTCCAAGATGTCCACTTTCACACAATTGTCTTCTGAGAGCTGGAGGAAAGATGAAACCTGAAAGTGTATGGAGAGCCATGGAAAAGATGAGGCACAGAGAAAAGTGAATCCATTCAGACTTCATGGTGTTGCTGATAGTAGATTAGGAGAGTCCTGGACTGGGCTGATATTATATATTGGGGGCAGAGCTCCTTCTCTTGAGAGGGGTTGAACCCATCTCTCTGATTCCGTCTCCTCGGGGCCCATGCCTGGGCATGGTTTTGGTGCATCCAGAATTAGCCTAGTGAGCAGGACAGTAAGTGCTTGGGTACCCAGCCATGTAGCTTGCGAGGTCACGGTTTGTCCAAGCTCTGTGGTGAACCTCAGCCTCCCAATCTCACCTCCACATCAAGGGATCATGATGACTCATGGCTCAGGACGTCAGCATCACATCAATATCTCAATAATGAGCAGTTGTAAATGAATTATTATCCGTGCTTTAATATATAAATATAAACATTGGAAAATCAGTTAATGTAGGCTTGAAATTAAACTGGAGGGAAAATAGCAAAATAAATATAAAATAAGATATTGATGAGGATAGTAATTGAAATGAATGAATTAGAAAAAAAGAAACACTAAAACTGCCCCCCAAAATGAAAAGTTTGTACTTCAAAAGCACCATTAAAATGACAAAACTTTGACAAGCATGGTTAAGAAAAACAGAGAAGAAATAAACATCTTCAATACAAATAATGTGAAAAGGATAGAACTCAAACATGGAGGAGATGAAAAATTTACTAGGAAATGTTTTGTGTGTGTTTTTATGGTTAAAAGTATAAAAATCTCCATAAAATGAAATTACTCAAATGGACTCAGTACATAGCAAAATGCCTAACTTCATTTGTAAACATGCATGCAGTTTAAATAAATGCCGATTTTACTGGTGAGATGAATGATTATACTGGTAAGTTTGATCAAACATTTGTTAATCATTTTCTGTATCTTTTAAACCCCTTACTAGAAAAACATTTTAAAATTACAGAACAATAAAAAGGTATCTATCCCTCTCAATTTCTTTTTTTAAGTAAATGTCTTTATTTTTATTTATTTTATTTAAAAAATTTTAATATTTGAAATCTATAGATGGTTTATTTTATTTTATTTTTTGGCCACGCCAGGCAGCATGCGGGATCTTAGTTCCCAGATCAGGGATTGAACCCATGCCCCCTGCATTAGGAGCGTGGAGTCTTAACCACTGGACCGCCAGGGAAGCCCCTCCCTATCAACTTCTTTATTGACTTGGAGAAAGTAAAGAAAGTCACTTCTCTCAATCCCTCCCTTCAATCTCCAACTTTCCCCCATATGCTTAGAAACCTATTTCTAGGTTTCAGTGTTCTTCGCTCCTCCAAATGCTAGAATCACCATATTGAGGGTAAATTCTGTTTTAGTAGTCTACTATCCATGCCTCCCAAGGTGGGAACAAATCAGTCAGTATATTTTATACAGGAAATGGAATGCCAATTAATTCATTAAGTGGGTTTCATTAAGAGAGCTTCTATCTTAGTTTTAAAAAAACAAAGACATAATTGAAATCATGCTATGCAGATGCATCTGGGACTTTTTTTTTTTTTTTTTTTGGCTGTGTTGGGTCTTCATTGCGGTGCGTGGGCTTCTCATTGTGGTGGCTTCTCCTGTTGCAGAGCCTGGGCTCTAAGCCTGTGGGCTTCAGTAGTTGTGGCTCGTGGGTTCTAGAGTGCAGGCTCACTAATTGTGGCGCATGTGGTTAGTTGCCCCACGGCATGTGGGATCTTCCCGGACCAGGGCTCGAACCCGTGTCCCTGGCATTGGCAGGCAGATTCTTTTTTTTTTTTCTTATTTTTTTTTTTTTTAAAGAAAAATTTAAAGCAAACCCTTGTGTCGAGGGCTGACTTTCAATAGGCAGGCAGATTCTTAACCACTATGCCACCAGGGAAGCCCTGGGACTTACTTTAATCCCTTAACATTATATTGCTGAGCTTCTAAAATAGCTACATGGATTACATCAATGTATCATAATTTAATTTTTTGGTATTAATGGCCAATTAGATAGTTTTTTAAGATTTTATCGAAATATAGTTGATTTATAATGTGGTATTAATTTCTGCTGTACAGCAAAGTGATTCAGTTATATATATGTATATATGTGTGTGTGTATATATAAATATTCTTTTTCATATTCTTTTTTTTTTCTTTTTGGCTGTGCGGCACAGCACGTGGGATCTTCGTTCCCTGACCAGGGATCAAACCCGTGCCCCCTGTATTGGAAGGCGGATTCTTAACCACTGGACCACCAGGGAATTCCCTCATATTCTTTTCCATTATGGTTTATCACGGGATATTGAATATAGTTCCCTTTGCTATACAGCAGGACCTTGTTGTTTACCCATCATATATATGTTTGCATCTGCTAATCCCAAATTCCCAGTCCTTCCCTCCCCCCTCCCCCCTCCCCCCTCCCCCCTCCCCCTTGGCAACCACAGGTCTGTTTTCTATGCCTGTGAGTCTGTTTCTATTTTGTAGATATGTTCATTTGTCTTGTTTTATTAATAGATTTCACATATAAGTGATATCATGTTATTTGTCTCTCTCTCTCTCTTTTTTTTTTTTTTGGGGTATGTGGGCCTCCCTGGATCCTCCCAGACCGGGGCACGAACTCGGTTCCCCTGCATCGGCAGGCGGACGCGCAACCACTGCGCCACCAGGGAAGCCCTTCTCTCTCTTTTTTTTGACCGTGCCATGCAGCATGCAGGATCTTCCCCTGACCAGGGATTGAACTCATGCCCCCTGCGCTGGGAGCATGGAGTCTTTAATAGTGCTGCCATGAACATAGTAGATTGTTTTTGATAGATAATTACAAATAATGCTGTAGTGAATATTCTCGAACATGGATCTTTATGTACAATTATTTCTATGACAAATTTTTAGAGGTGAGCTTCGGGGTCAAAAGCATGTATTATACATTATAAAATTCAGCAGATATTACCCAGATCATCACAGCCTTGCCAACGCTCATTTATCTGTAAATTTAAAGGGTGAAAAATGGCAGAACGTTAACTTATATTTCCCTGACTACTAGTGGGGATGAGATTATTTTAGCATGGTTATTGACATTTTGAATTTGTGAATTGCCTTGCCTCTTCTTACACTTTGGTTATTTTTATCTTGGGATATCTTTTTTCTTACTGATTTATGAGAGTACTTTATAAATTATGAGTCTTAATTTGCTGTAAGTGTTTTCTCCCAGGGTATTATTTGCCCTCTCATCCTGTTGTGGTTTCTTCAATTCTGTACTTTTAATGTTTATATAATTATATACATATAGTTATATGATGAAATCTGTCATTCATAAATACATGAACACACAAACAAACATAGGGGCTTCTGAGTTTTATGTCTTAGAAAGTCCTCTATCACTCCAAATTTAGAAAATGTTTTCATATATTTTCTTCTATTTATCATTTTATTTTTTTTACATTTACAACCTTAATATATTTGATATTTATTTTTGTATAAATGTGTGGAGTAGGGATCTAATTTGACTACCGTATCAAATGAACGGCAAATTGTCTGCTCATTTATTAAAGGATATATAAAATTTCCCTTGATTTGAAATGCTACTTCATCATTTTCTCAATTATACTTGGATCACTTTCTGGATTTTCTATCTCATTTATCTATGAATGTTTTTATTCCTGTACAACTACCACACTGTTTTTTAAAAATTGAGATAAAATTTACATACTCACAAATTTAATAGTTTTTAGCACAGTCACAAATTGTGCAACTGTCACCACTATTTAATTCCAGAACATTTTCACCACCCCAGAAAGAAAACTCATACACCATTCTCCCATTGCCCTAGCCCCTGGCAACCACTAATCTACCTTCTGTCGCTATAAATTTGCCTTGTCTGTATATTTCACATAAATGGAATCATACAATTTAGGGCCTTTTGTGTCTGGATTCTTTCACTTAATCTTTCCTTTCCCTTTCTCTCTCTCTCTTTCTTTTTAAAAAAAGATATTTGAAATAAAACTTTATTCTGATTTAAATGAAAGGGAGGAATGACAGTAACAAGATTTCACCACTGAATATTGTGATGTGATAGTAGCAGTCTTCTATTCGACACTAAAGGAATAGACAGCTGCATTCTAAAACAGCTAAATATGCAGGTCCAAAAAAAAAAAAGGTATTTTAAAAACTGCCACATTCACTCTGAAGCCTGTCCTTCTCCTTCAGCACCCCAAAGGTTAAGCACATATCCTGCTCAGCTTATATAATAATAAAGTGGCAAACATGCTGCACCACTGACATCATAGGACAGTTGCCTGTAAAACTAGACTTCTGACATTGTTCTCCAGACTCATTTTCTCACAGGTCGTCATCCTCATTTGGATGAACAGTTGTCTGAGCAACCTCTCAATCATGCTCATGTTACACAGCCAAAGCCATGTGCATGACAGTCTGGTAGGGCAAGAGTAGGCATGCCACAAACTCCAAGTTAGGGTCGCTAATTAATTTTCTAGCCAGCCAGAGGAAGGGCTTTTCAAAGTTGAATTTACTTAGGACAGAAGTTTCACAGTACTGAAATTTCTTTTTTTAAAAAAATATTTATTTATTTATTTGGCTGCATTGGGTCTTCGCTGCTGCGCGCAGGCTTTCTCTAGTTGCAGCGAGCAGGGGGCTACTCTTCGTTGCGGTGTGTGGGCTTCTCATTGTGGCGGCTTCTCTTGCTGCGGAGCACGGGCTCTAAGCACGTGGGCTTCAGTAGTTGCGGCACGTGGGCTCAGTAGTTGTGGCTGGTGGGCTCTAGAGCGCAGGCTCAGTAGTTGTGGCGCACAGGCTTAGTTGCTCTGTGGCATGTGGGATCTTTCTGTACCAGGGCTCGAACCTGTGTCGCCTGCATTGGCAGGCAGATTCTTAACCACTGCACTGCCAGGGAAGTCCCTGAAGATTCTTTCTTAGTGGAAGACAATTTTGTCTTACCTTTCCTGTCCTTAATATCCACTTTGTTGTCACACAGCACAGTGGGGGTGTTTTACATACTCCTACGAGATCTCCATGCCAGTTAAGCACATTCTTGTAAGTAACTCTTGATGTTACATCCAACATTATAATGCACACTGGGCTTAGATATAATAGCCATCTCTCAGTCCACCAAATTTCTTCTGACCAACTGACCATACATTGAACTTAATAGATCCTCTGCTGGTATGGAACACAAGGGGATGGACCTCAACACCCAAGGTAGCTACATACTTCTCAAATTCACCAGTCAAATGATGTTTCATGAAAATAGTTTTTCCAGTAACACCATCACCAACCAGTATGAGTTTGAACTGAACTCGGGGTTCTCCTTGGGCAGTCATTGTGATATTTCTTCCAGAAGCATCTCTGTGCCCCATCTTAACATAATATTTTAAAGGTTCATCCATGTTGTAGCATGTATCAGTACTTCATTCCTTTTTATTGCTAAATAATATTCCATTGTATGAATATAGCACATTTTGTTTACCCATTCATCAACTGATGGACATCTGGTTTATTTCCATTTTTTGGCAATTATGAATAAAACTTTTTTTTTTTGGCTGACTGCAGGGCTTGCGGGATCTTAGCTCCCCAGCCAGGCATCAAACCCGTGCCCCCTGCAGTGGAAGCATGGAATCGTAACCACTGGACCTCTAGGGAATTCTCTCCACTTTTTTTTTTTTAGGGGTAGGAGTTTATTTATTTATTTTTGCTGTGTTGGGTCTTCGTTTCTGTGTGAGGGCTTTCTCTAGTTGTGGCAAGCGGGGGCCACTCTTCATCGCGGTGCACGGGCCTCTCACTATCGCGGCCTCTCTTGTTGCAGAGCACAGGCTCCAAACGCGCAGGCTCAGTAGTTGTGGCTCACAGGCCCAGTTGCTCCGCGGCATGTGGGATCCTCCCAGACCAGGGCGCTTGAACCCATGTCCCCTGCATTAGCAGGCAGATTCTCAACCACTGTGCCACCAGGGAAGCCCCCCTCCACTTTCTTGATAGTGCCCTTTAAAGCACAATTTTTAAAAATTTGATGAAGACCAATGTATCTATTTTTTCTTTTGTCACTGTACTTTTAGTGTCATTCTAACAAACCATTGCCTAACCCAGGGTGACAAAGATTTGTCTCTGTGTGTTTTCTTCTAAGAGTTTTATAGTTTTGGCTCTTATATTTAGGTCTTTGATCCATTTTGTGTTAGTTATTATATATGATGTGAGGTAGAGGTCCAATTTTACTCTTTTGCATGTGTATATCCTATCGTCCCAGCACCACGTGTTGAAAAAACTACTGAGTTCCCCATTGAATTATCCTGGCCCCTTTGTTGGAAATCAATTGATCAAAAATGTAAGAATTTATTTCTGGATCCTCAATTTTATTCAGTTGGCCATATCACGAGAAAATAGGGTTAATGTATCACAATAGGGTAAGTGAAGCAAACACTGAATTGCATAATACCACTGTATTAAGCAGTAAAGTTTAATAGAAGATAAAAAGCTTGAAATGTAGAACCATGAGGTGACTAGTCAGGCCTACCCCACCCCCAGCTTTATTGAAGTACAGTTGATAAATAAAAATTATATTTAAGGTGTGCAACATGATGTTTTGATATACGTATACACTGTGAAGTGATAGCAAATTAACATCCATCACCTCATATAATTACCATTTGTGTGTGTGTGTGTGTGTGTGTGTGTGTGTGTGTGTGTGTTGTGTGAATATTTAAGGTCTACCTAGTAGAGGCTAAACTCTTGATGTCTATTCCTCACTGTTGGGCCAGGAGTCTGGAGGTGCCTTGCTCCATGGTTCCAACAGTGTCAACATTTTTGTTTAACTTACTAACTAGCCCAGCTTCCAATAAGGAGAAGGAAAACTGAATGGGAGAGGGTCTAGGCTATAATGAATTGAATAAATATCCCCCAGGATGCTGGAAACCTTGGTGTTTTGCATGAAGTATCTCTGTTATCACGTGCAGTGAAAGTCCGGCACTGCATGTCTCTGGGGGAAGAAAGTGAGATGTTCCATTTCAGTGGAAAGCATACAGCACAAAATTTTAGATGAAAGAGGTGTGAGGCAGAAAACAATGAGGGTCATTAAATTTCCTTTATTTTTTTTCCATTGCATTTTCTGTTCTGTCTAGTAGAAAACTAACAATTGAAAGTTCTTGAGAAATGCTTGAGACACTCATGTACCCGGTAGCATTCCATTAGAGGGAAGGACTTTGTATCGGACCAGGCAATTTCATTGCAGTTATATTTCATTTCCGGCTAAGCCTCTTTTTTCTGTGGTGTCACAGCTTCCTTAACCCACATTTATGGGCTCAATTGGAATTTTCTTTTACCTGGTAAAGCAGGAAAAGAAGGATTATATTTTTATCTAAAGTGAATGAGCCTGACTATCAGGGGAGATATGGTTAATACTTCACCGAAGGGACTCTGAAGCCCTAGAGCATGTATTGTACATCTGAGGTGGTAAAGGTTCATGGAAGTTAGAAAGCATGAAAGCCTGAAAGATGGAAAGATTAAAAACTACCCAGGAAGTCCCACCATGAGCTCATATTTCTTCTGTCTAGAATGTTACTTTGGGTTACCCAATGTGTAAAGAGCCCAATTAAACAGAGGTTCTGGCCAAAGGTGGGGCAATATGGAATGTACAATATTTGGAGGAGGAATGTTTTTAAAACAAGTTACAGCCTTACAAGATACAGCACAAATATCTACCTATTTTTCCTTGCTTGTATTATAGAATTAACTGAAATTCCCTCTTTTCCATTTTACTTACTGTTTTGTTTAAGATATGTTGGTTGATGTTGAAACTTGCCATTTGATACACTGGTTGCAGAGTTTCCTGGCAGGATTCAGGTAATGCTAAAAGAGAAGGGACTTTGCCTATAAAACCCTAGCTCTGAAGGTAGTTGAGGTAGTGAACGGGACTTCCAATGGTCTCTTTTTGGGTTGTGTTAAATGCTTTTGGCTCTTTTAATCATAAGCCTTAAAAAGTTTATGAATGGAAAACAGTGCGTATGAGTTAAAGAGTCAAGGGGTGGAATGTGGTGAGTATTTTTGGTTTCATCCACTATCCTCCATCTGGTAATAGCAGCCCAATTTTTCTTTGTAGAACTTTCCCAAAACATATTGGACTCTCAATCATGGTGTCCTTTCTTTCCTGTAAGTGTGGGCAGGAACAACTCATGAATGGGAGAATGGGGAGCTGTGACTATTTGGGTAAGAGTCAGAGAATCTAGGCTTTTAATGTTCAGGGATTTTGGTTCATATTGGGCAAATGTTTTTTTTTTATTTTATTCTTTGGCCTTGCCACGCAGCACGTGGAATCTTAGTTCCCTGATCAGGGATCAAACCCGCTCCCGCTGCATCGGAAGCGTGGAGTCTTAACCACAGGACCTCCAGGGAAGTCCCGGGCAAATCTTAATCCTGTTATCTTATTGGTGCCAGGATATTTTCTTTTTGCTAAGGGGATAAATTATTATTTTGTACTTGGACATTATGAGTGAGAAAGGATTAAAACATTTTAGCTGGGGCTTCCCTGGTGGCGCAGTGGTTGCGCGTCCGCCTGCCGATGCAGGGGAACCGGGTTCGCGCCCCGGTCTGGGAGGATCCCACATGCCGCGGAGCAGCTGGGCCCGTGAGCCATGGCCGCTGGGCCTGCGCGTCCGGAGCCTGTGCTCCGCAACGGGAGAGGCCACAACAGAGGGAGGCCCGCATACCACAAAAACAAAAAACAAAAAAATTTTAGCTTATAATGCATAGACTATATCAATTCTGTTATATATATTATGACTCCACGTCTCCATGTGATTAATAATATATATTCTATGTGGCAACAAATATAAGCAACCTTGATATGGATCTAGGTGGAACATTATTTTTGAAAAATGTTAAACTTATGTTTTAAAATTTCTGATAACCTTTAAATGTTTTTGCATACTTGAGTTCTAGAGTGTCATTATGATCCAGTCCTGTGTTGATAACATAATCAATTAGTTTCTCTGTTATGCTAGGTCATATATTGTTAGAGGAAGCCAAACGAGGCATAATTCCTTTTTTTTTTAAGGCTTTCATAATTAAACTGTATAAAAGACTTGGAATCTGATTTAATAGTCAGTGGGTAGAGGCTAAGTATCTTGTGTTGGCTGGAGTACATTCTCCACAGCATGGAGAAAGATCAGGGCCAAAGGCTGGAGTAAAAGGTATCTGAAGGTTCTGGTTCCATGGTTCCAGCAAGGTCAACATCTTTGCTTCTCCTGATCACCAGCTCCATTGTCCTTATTAGGACAAGGCTGAATAGTGGCAGGGCTGGGTGGGAGAGGCCGTAGGCTATGATGAAGGAATAAATATATTCCAGAGTGCTGAATGCCTTGTATTTTTCCCCTCTGTGTTCAGAAGAAGGGCTACCTGATGGCACCATTATTTAAATATTTGGTTCCCGAAGTTCCTGTATGGTCATGTGCAAGCATGGGAGTGAATGTTCAGAACTGCAGGTCCTCAGGGAGAGAAGATGAAATGTTCCATTTCAGTGTGTGAGGTCTAAGACACTGGGTGAAAATGTTATGGGGTGGAAAACAGTGAGGGTCATTAACTCCCTGCTTTGTCTGGATAAAACTTTTAAAAGAAGGATGCTTGAGAAAAGCTTGGAGTACCTAGTGAACCCATTAGAAGTCTATTTAAATAAGGAAGGAGTCTACATTAGACCAGTTATGACATGGCCCAAAGGCACAAGTAAATTTTATGAGAAAGCAAATTACACTCAGCCCATGAAATATACTCTTCTTGTTGTGTTGTGTTGTGTTGTGTTGTGTTGTGTTGTCACAGTATTTGAAATCCACACTTATGGTTTCTTCAGGAATTCTCAAAGACCAGATGACTAATGGTGAAAAAAGGGTCTGATTTACACAGTCCTTCTGTGTATGTGTGTTAGGACCGATTGAAAACAACTGCTTCAACATTTATAGCTCCATTACCCTGAAGGACAGTGAGGAATGAAAATTTTCCAAGTGGCAAGAGCTTGAGGAAATATCTGTCCTTGTCCATTTTACCTGGAAGCAAAGACAACCTAATTCATGGATTTATGGGAAGTTGTAATGGTCTGCCTGTATTACAGGGATAGTGGAATCAGTAAGATTAAAAATTGGTGAGAACAGGGACTTCCCTGGTGGCGCAGTGGTTAAGAATCTGCCTGCCAATGCAGGAGACACGGGTTCAAGCCCTAGTCTGGGAAGATCCCACATGTTCCGGAGCAACTAAGCCCGTGCACCACAACTACTGAGCCTGTGCTCTAGACCCTGCAAGCCACAACTACTGAGTCTGCGTGCCACAGCTACTGAAGCCCGCGTGATCTAGGGCCCGTGCTCCGTAACAGGAGAAGCCACCGCAATGAGAAGCACTGCAACAAAGAGTAGTCCCTGCTCGCCTGCAATGAGAGAAAGCCCGTATGCAGCAACAAAAACCCAATGCAGCCAAAAAATAAATAAATAAAATTTAAAAAATTTGGCCAGAGAGGAAAAAAATGTATATATATATATATATATATATA
>NC_041227.1:14519557-14540690 GCF_002837175.3 Physeter macrocephalus | reverse complement strand
CGAACCTGTGTCCCCTGCATCGGCAGGCGGACTCTCAACCACTGTGCCACCAGGGAAGCCCCCCCACCTTAATTTTTATATTTTAAAGTTATGGGAATTCCCTGGCTGTCCAGTGGTTAGGACTTGGTGCTTTCTTTCACCGCCCTGGCTGGAGTTCAGTCCCTGGTCGGGGAACTGAGATCCCGCAAGCCGAGTGGCTTGGCCAACTACAACCGCAGCAACAACAAAACTTCTTTATTCTTCTCTGATATTTGTGAGGGCTCCTCGACCTAATCTTCTACCATCACTAATTCGTACTTTGGCTGTGTGCTTTTGATTTATCTCAGCTATTGTGTCATTTACGTTACCTATTAAATTTTCCAAACCCTGTATTTTTTGTTGGTTTTTCTTTGTTAATATATGTTCCTGCTTAACATATCAGTATGCACTCTTATCTAGTTGAGAATATTAATTATGTCTATTTCATTTATCTCTTCAATTAATTCAGGGTTATTTCCTATTGGTTAATTAGCTTGTTGTTTCTCTGTTGACGTTTGTGGTAAAATTTGTTTGTGATCATTTGTCCATCGGAATATGAGCAGTTTTTGCTTTTATTGTGTATGTATGTGGTGGATGGGTTGGGGTGAGAGGGACGAGGCAGTGTTGGGAAGAAGGGCCAAAGCCCAAATCTCTTACCTGGCACTTCTCTTGGTTGATTTAAAGTGGATGGTGGAAAATTCCAGCCAGAGACTCACAATGATACAATCTGGGCTTATTTACACCCATTTGCTACTTCCTGAATAACACTATTCCCCTGCATGCTCAGGGAACATATCTTCTGCCCTTGATGTGTTTTCTATGGAAATTTTCTTTTCTCTTAGGTTCAGTTATCTATCCCTCAGTGTGTAGAGGAAGAAGGGAAAACAATAAACTCTGTGTCTGGCTAGTCCAGTTGCACCTGTTTTTATACACCCCTTACTCTAGCTGGGCTCTGAGACCACCACTGTGTCATCTCAGTTGCCCTTGCAGTATCTTGGGGCTGTTACTGCTTTGGTAAGGGAGCAGACACTGACAGACTCAGATTTTTGTGTTGGGGAGAATAACACAACTCCAAAGCTGTCACGCAACTCATTCTCCCACCTTTGGTGCCCAGCTCTCTGTCTTAGGCATCAAGACAATTGTATCTCTCCAAGATACAATTGCCCTCTTTCTTCACAGGATTCTTAGTCTTGACGTTAGTTATTAATATTTATATACCTTCTTTTTACTTCTCTGGCTTTTCCAAGAGTTGACTGAATGAGGGAGCAAACAGACTATGGGTATATATGTTATTTGGTCTCCAACAAACTTTCCACTTCTGGGACACCCAGCTTCATGATTCATGATAGGAAAATCTCAGAACTTTCATTTATGTGGACCAGTCAGATTAACCTAGTCCCTATATTTCAGGTTCCACAGCATGTCTCCTGCAGCTGTTGGGGCTCAAGAATGACTTGTAATTCTAGAGTCTTCACCAATGTTCGAATGTACACATGTTCAGAGTAAACCCTGTCTGGATGAGGATCTGATTTTGAAGTAATCAGAATTTTTGCAAAAAATTGTCTCTGCTTAAGGGACTGGTTTTCTTATTCTTAAGATTGAGCAGACACCAGACTTACATGTCTAGCTACAGGATCTCACTGGTTCACAGTGCCTCTGACATTGGCCCTAGCCACCAGTGGTCCAGGATGTGATTCACAGGTGAGGGGTTGGACTTTGTCAATAAGATGGACAGGGAAGGTGTGCAGGGAAGGGATGCCTGAAGAAATTCAGAGATGAGATGGCCAAGCTGAGTATCCCACAGCTGGGAAGATCATGGTCATGCCGAACCTTGCAGCATTATATTCAGAAGACTTGCAAAACAGTGTTAGGATGACCATTCTCTTGGGAGCTAAAACACAGTCACTGAATTGAAGCTGAGGGTTCTTCTCCCAGAAGGACGGAGAAGAGCCAAGTCGAATGTCCATGATGAAGGTACTAAAAAATGTCCAAATAACTATGATAAATAGAGATTATGTCAGCAAGTTAGTTTAACTAATCGGGACTCCTGGTTTGGTGAACATGAATCAGAAAACAACACAGAGAAAAATTTGTTATGAGTGCAAGAACATTTCACTTGAGTGTCAGGTTCACTGCTTGGTTTGATTTTCAGGAAAAAGAGTAGCACAGATTTGGTACTTTAGTTCTACTAATTACGCAACCTGAGAGGCAAAGTGATACAAACCTATCCATATTTGGCTCATCACACCTGTAACAGTGTAAGCATTAAGTACATGCGTGAGGAATGGTTCAGTGGGGAGAGGGGAGTAATGGCTAGGACCAGCTCACATTTCAGCTCCGGATAAGGTGGTGGGGGGCTGGGGGAGGATATTCAGAGAGGAGGAAGGGCTGACACATAAAGTTCTTTCATTTTAATGATCATACAGCTAGTTCTCAGGAAACACAACACTGCAGTCAGGAAAATAGCAAATGAATGCAAGTTTCAAGGATTATGAAACTCACAAAGATCTTAAAATTTGTCTGATTTTTCCTACATCTGTGTTTCAGACGGTGCATCAAGAAGCTCCAGAATTTTTAAACTTGCAATCCACTATGACCTGTTTAAGCAAAACAAAAAAACAAACAAAAAAACAGACCTGTGTTATAGGTTTTGGAAAGTCTCCCTCTACTAATTTAAGTCATGTTTATCTCGGGGGAAGCCCAGAGGATGCCATCTCTTTCAATATCCTTCCTCTTCCATTGATTAAGCTCTCATTCTTCCATTAATCTCTCATTCTTTCATTCCCTCAAAACTTAGTCATTGTCTTCTATGTGCCAGGAACTGCAAAGAGTCACTAGGAGGGACTTCCCTGGTGGTCCAGTGGTTAAGACTTCACCTTCCAATGCAGGGGGTGCAGGTTTGATCCTTGGTCAGGGAGCTAAGATCCCACATGCCTCGGGCCAAAAAACCAAAACATAAAACAGAAGCAATATTGTAACAAATTCAATGAAGACTTTAAAAATAGTCCACATCAAAAAAATCAAAAAAAAAAAAAGAGTCACTGGGGATATTAAATAAATAAAACAAAATTTCTGCTTTTGAGTTACTCCCAAGGGCACGCTCCATCTCAGTTTCCTGGAAATCAGCCATGCCATAGCGCTGTTACCTCCGCGGACCTCTTTCTAGTTCCTATGACTTGGAAATGGTGCAGTGTGGGCTGGGAGCTTAGCTCTATAAAACAGCATGTTGCTATGGGAAGTTCACAGGTCTGGGAGTTCAAGCTTGGGTCTGGGTGATCACGTAAGATGATCACGTAAGATGATCCAGCCCTGGATGATCAGATTTGTTTAGAAATCTTGCCATGTCATTTAATAATGTGATCTTGAGCCAGTTAGTTACCTCTACTGGACGTGGTTTCCACATCTGCCATATAAAAATAATGGTACACATCTATCTTAGGGTGTTTTTAGTTTTAAATTCTATCAATATATGTAAATTATTTAGTGTAGTACCCAACACCTGGTAATTGTCCAATAAATGATGGCTATTATTTTCTCTCTGGACTTCTGATTTCCTAACTGCAAACTGACAAGTGATTCTGAGATCCAACCCAACTATTAAAACTTTTGATTATGACAATCCTCCCTGTTCCCATCCCAAACCAGGGTTTGTCCTGGGATCTCAGAGCCTCTCCATTTCCTCTCCCCAAGGACCAAGGACAAGATTGAATTCCTTACTTCACTGCTGCTTTGTACTCTTCATCACAGGCTACTTGACATTCTATTTTAAGCTTGTAGTTGTTAAGATTGCCATCACAGCCAGAGTAGACAAAACTTTCACATCTTTTGGAAGTTTTGTTGTAGAAATATCTAAGGTGAATTTCAAAGCAGCTGCCAAATTGGTAGTCCATTAAGCAGGGATCTGCAAGAGAGGTTCCCATTGAGTTAGGGGGAAATAGAGAGTTGTCTTCACAGGCGCTTAGTAATTTCTCACATTAGTCTGGAGATATTCCCTATTCAAGGTCACTGGAAGGCATTTGGTTTTCTCTTGGTATTAGGATCACTTGGCAAGGTTGCCCTTGGGCATGGAAATTGATTAAAACTCTAGGTTCTGGTCCTGGGCAGTGACTTGGAGACATAGTGAGCAGTGAAAAAGGAAGTTCTATCGAGTATCTTGTGCAAAGTAATGAGGTTTACCTGTCACATCTTACATTTTATTAAAGCACAATCTCCTGCTTCTCCATACTTTCATCTTTCTCTCCTCTTAACTGCCTGCATAGGACATACAGTGCTCACCCTCCAGTTTTCATAGACTCACTATACTAACCATGCCCCCAGTTTGAGGTAACTGTGCCTGCTACTTGACACAGGATACATACCAAGATGCATAACCCTGGAGCTGATGCTTTTTCACCCTCATACCCTGTCATCTCTCCCTGTGTCCCCTTGCCAGAAGCAAATCTTCTGTTTTTATTCAACATGGTTGTATTGGCAACCTCAAGCAGCCAGACTGGAATATATTCCTTGGTAAAAGTAACTATTTAAATACAGTTACATACATAATCTTATTTTATACAAACACACTCTGATACAGGCATTTTTCTGATCTATGTTTAACACAAGGGAAACTGAAGCTAAGGTGTGGTAAGGGATTGAGTGACTTGAACAAGTGTACATATTTGCTAAGCGGCAGGGACAAAATTTGGGGTGTCTGACTCACAGTGTAGACTGTGCTATCTCCCCATGTTATGGAAGCACTTGAGCCTGTACACATTATCTGTGGAAGAAAACATCATTGCCTTTCACATCTGCATGTTGAGCTCCTCTGAACAGTGACCATATGTTCAAGCATTCTGTACTCCCCCAGAGCCTAGATATTGAAAATGCCTCAGTCTGTTCGGTTTTCCTTTTTTTTTTTTCCTCTCATCTCGGTACATACTCTTGAATGGCCTGAGATCTTTGAAATTTGCCATGAAACCCCTAATTCAGAATACTTCTAGTCCTTTGCACCTCCTACAAAAGAGAGTCCCATCCGGAAAGGACTTATTGGTGTCATAGTTTGTTTTTTTTCTCATCAGATGCCTAGAGTAGATAATGCCCCAAGTCAAAGTAGTAAGAGTTTTTGGGTATTGACACAAAAAGGGGACCTTCCTGGACCACCTGGATATCGAGTTTTTTCTAACTCTTTCTTCCTCCTTCATAATTAGTCTTTGGATTTATTTTCTGTTTCAGTTTCATACCTTTGAGTTTTCCACATATTTTCTCAGAAATCCTAGTAACACCGCCCATTAGTGGGGTAGTCAGCAAGAAGAAGGCGAAGAGCCCCAAAAGAAATCCCAGCTCAGTAGACTTCATGGTGCAGCTAGCAGCAAGTAGGAGAGTCTTGTTATCAACTGGTGTTATATTTTGGATCTGATACTTGAGAGGGCTGAGCCCACTTACCCCAAGGGCCAGGACTGGGCATTTCCAGGTATTGAGTTGGACGGTGAGTACTTGGGTATCCAGCCATGAAGCTGAAGGTCCCAAGCTGATTAGACGCCTGATAGTGAGTCTCATGTTTATCTAGAATGCAGCGCTTCTGGGTACGTTTAACCATGGAGGGTAGAACCATCGGAGCATTGAATTAAAAAGGGATTGCTTCCTTTCCTCACCTTACCCTTCTACAGCAAGGAAGAGACTGATTCTGGTACAACAGAAAGAATGTAATAAACACAGTAGCAATGATAGTAGCTGTATGGTCAGGTCATTCAAGATGGCTGTTCTCTTGCTCTCTGTACATCCCCTGCTTGACCAGTGCCTGCTTCACCTACACCCTACTCACAGGACTGACCTTCCTACATACTTGCCCCAAACCCCAGCTAATGATTGTTCTTATCAAAGGGGTGGTGAAGGGCATGCCCCTTTGCTAGTTTACCTGGTAACTGATAAGCCAACCTGACAGTCAATTCCCCCTTTAACTGCTAAGAGCGAAGACTGCTTCCATGTCCTGCCCACTGTCTGCTGCATATGATGGGGTGTCGCTCCAGGACCTTGCTTCAGCTGTGTAAATCCCCCTCTCCATTAAATGTCTCTGTTGCTGACTCTGGGCTCTTTCTTCAGTCTTGAAGCTGGGCAAGTACAGGCCTTGAAGGCCTGCGGAGTGCAGCCCAAGAGTAGCTAACCCCTATAGTAATTCCTTCATGCAAACACTATTTAAAGCCTTATATCTATATCTATATCTATTTCTATCTCACTAAATTATCACATGCACCCCATGAGTTAAGTGCAATTACGATCATCACTTACAGATGAAGAAACTGAGGCTGAGGTTAAGTTATATGTACAAGGTCACACATCTATTATGTAGTGGACACAAGATGTGAACTCATGACACTCTATTACCTAGGAATGTGGGACACCTTTGTTCTGTCTTCTTGTAAGACTTTTGAAATTTTGACTTTCACATTTGAACCTTTAAGCAACCTGAAGTTGATTATTTTTGGTAAGGTATAAAATAAAGAAATGATTTCATTTTTTCAATGCTTCCAGACCCATTTAATGATGAGTGCCTCTTTTATTCAGGTTCTGAACTCTTTATTTCACTACACTGTATATTCCTGCTCCAAAACCATTCTTAATTGCTTGAATTTTGCATTATTTTAGGATTTTGCATTTTCATATACATTTTATTTTTTTTGGAGCAGAGAAAAGTTTATTGCGGGGCCAAGCAGGGAGAATGGGTGGCTCGTGCTCAAAAACCCCGAACTCCCCAATGGTTCTGGGGGAAAAGTTTTTATAGGCAAAATTTGGGGTGAAGGCTGCAGGGTGTGAGGCTTTCTTCTGATTGGTTGGTGGTGAGGTAACTGGGTGGTCCTCCAGGAATCTTGTGCTCAGCCTGAGGTTACCCATCCTCCATCTAGGTGGGGGCCTTAGTTCCTGAAGAAGAACTCAAAGATATTGTTATATATATTCCTTATGGAGGAACCAGGAACCTGCCCCAAGGCTGCACTATTGTTTCTTGACTGCTCCTCCCTTGTTTCTGCATCCCCTCCCTTCCTTGATTAGTACTTGTTTGAATCTGCTCATATACATTTTAGAGACAGTTTGTTAAGTACTTCAGAAGACCCATCTTGGTTATTGATTTGAATTGCATTGGATTTACAGATCACTTTGAGGAGAATGACATCCTTACAGTATTGTCTTTGGTATACAGTTCTTCTATACTGGTTTTCATTAATATCTGCCAAGAAAGGTTTATGATATTTACCATACAGGTCTTGCAATCTTATTTATATTTTTGATATTATTGTAAATGTTATCTTCAAACGTTATATTTCTTTCTGTTTGTTTCTGATGTATAAAATGTTATTCATATTATATATTAATCTTATGTCCAGCATAAGCATTTCATTAACGAGTAGTGATGTTTATGATCCTTTCATATACTTGTTCATTTGTATGTCTTCTTGGACAAATGTCTTGTCAGGACCTTGTCCTTTTTAAAATCAGATGTTTTGGGTTTTTCCCCCTAATGAGTTGTGTGATTTCCTTATATATTTTGGATATTAACCCTTTACGAGATATATAGTTTGCAAATATTTTCTCTCATTCCGTAGGTTACCTTTTCATTTTGTTGATTGTTTCCTTTGTTGTGTAGAGCTTTTTTATTTTTTCTTTTGTTGCTTGTGCTTTTGTTGAAGGAAGGGGGACCCTTCCAGGGCCCGAGAGCGGGCTCTTGTCTAACACTCGAAAATGAATTGTCTGAGGAGACACAGGTGCTGACAAAGCAAGAGACTTTATTGGGAAGGGGCACCTGGGTGGAGAGCAGGAGGGTAAGGGAACCCAGGAGGACTGCTCTGCCACTTGGCTCGCAGTCTCGGGTTTTATGGTAATAGGGTTAGTTTCCGGGTTGTCTCTGGCCAGTCATTCTGACTCAGGGTCCTTCCTGGTGACCTGTGCATCACTCAGCCAAGATCGATTCCAGTGAGGAGGATTCTGGGAGGTTGGTAGGACATATGGACTGGTGTCTCCTCTCTCCTTTTAACCTTTCCCGAATTCTTCTGGTTGGTGGTGGCTTGTTAGTTCCGTGTTCCTTACCAGGACCTCCTGTTGCAAGATAACTCATGCAAATGGTTACTGTGGTGCCTGGCCAGGGTGGGTGGTTTCAGTCAGTGGTTCCCCTAACACTTTTGTTGTTATATCCAAGGAGATTTCTCCTTATGCTTTCTTCTAGGAGTTTTGCAGTTTCAAGTTTTATGTTAAAGTCCTTAGCAGTTTCGAGTTAATTTTTGAGAGTGTTGTAAGATAGGGTTCCTATTTCATAGTTTTTCATGTGAATATGTAGTTTCCCTAACATCATTTATTGAAAAGACTACCCTTTTCTGAGTGTGTATTCTTGGTTCCTATGTCAAGTTGATCCTTTATGGGTTTATTTCTGGGTTCTTGATCCTGTTCCATTGGTCTATGTGTCTGTTTTCATGCAAGTACAATAATGTTTTGATTACAGTAGCTTTTTAGTATTGTTTGAAATCAGGAAGTGTGATGCCACCAGATTTTTCTTTTTCTTTTTTAAAAAAATAAATTTCTTTGTTTATTTTTTGGCTGTGTTGGGTTTTCATTGCTGGGTGTGGGCTTTCTCTAGTTGTGATGAGTGGGGACTACTCTTCGTTGCAGTGCGTGGGCTTCTCATTGCAGTGGCTTCTCTTGCTGCAGACGATGGGCTCTAGGCACATGGGTTTCAGTAGTTGTGGCACATGGGCTCAGTAGTTGTGGCTCACAGGCTCTAGAGTGCTGGCTCAGTAGTTGTCACGCATGGGCTTAGTTGTTCCGTGACATGTGGGATCTTCCCGGACCAGGGCTCAAACCCGTGTCCCCTGCATTGGCAGGTGGATTCTTAACCACTGCACCACCAAGGAAGTCTCCAGATCTGTTTTTCTTATTCAAGGTTGTTTTCTCTATTTGGGATCTTCTGTGGTCCATATAAATTTTAGAATTTTTTTTTCTATTTCTGTGAAAAATGACATTGGAATTTTGATAAGGATTGCATGGGAACTATAAATCACTTTGGGTAGTAAAAGGGAAAAACACACTCCTCCTGTGTGTTCTTTACTCTCTCCACTCTACAATAACACTGCTTCACTTCTCAGACCAGGTGTGTGTGTGTGTGTGTGTGTGTGTGTGTGTGTGTGTGTGTGTGTGTGTGTATTTCAACACATCAAGCAGTTCTGTAACACCAGCAGGGTGTCCTACAGTTTAACTAATTCTGACATTATCTACCTGGAAATGTCATCAGATCACACAGGTTAAGGGCTCAGTCTCACAAGACTGCACCCCCTCTCCCCATGTCAGATACCAATGGCAAGTCAATGTTGTTAGTGGTGCTTTTGACCAACCGGCTATAAATTGGAAATTCCCATGACCCTCTCCTTGGTTTCAATTAATATGCTAGAGTGGCTCACAGAACTCTTGAAAACAGTTTACTTGCTATAATACTGGTTTATTTTAAAGGGTATAGCTAAGGAACAACTGGATGGAAGAGATGCATAGGGCAATGTGTGTAGGAAGGGATGTGGAGCTTCCATGCTCTTTCCCAGCACACCGCTCTCCCAGCACCTCCACATGTTCACCAGCCCAGACACACTGAGAACCCTGCAGTTCAGGGATTTTTATGGAGGCTTCATTACATAGGCATGATTGATTAAATTTTAGCTATTAGTAATTGAACTCAATCTCCAGCCCTTTTTCCTTCCCTGGAGGTCAGAGGGTGGGGCAGAAGTTTCAACCCTCTAATCATTTGGTTGGTTCCCCTGGCAATCAGCTTCCATTCTTGTGTTACCTAAGGACATCCAAAATAACTTAACATAAACTCACCTATAGTGGAAAGGAGATTATTGTAAATAATAAGACACTTATTCACCTTTGTGGACCTGGAGTGATTTCAGGAACTGAGGACAAAAGATCAAATATTACAACAAGAGATGCTCCCATTGCTCTTTTCACTTAAGAAATTCTAAGCATTTTGGGAGATGTGAGCCAGGAACTGTGGATCAAGATGAGAACAAATGTTTATTATAAATCAAAATATCACAGGTAGTATGGACATTTTAACAGTATTAATTCTTCTGATCTATAAGTATGAGCTATCTTTCCATTAATTTGTGTCTTCTTCAGTTTCTTTCATTGATGTTTTATGGCTTTCAATGTACATATCTTTCACCTCCTTGGTTAAATTTATTCCTAAGTTTTAAAAAATTCTATTTAAGCTATTGTAATTGGGATTGCTTTCTTTATTTCTTTTTCAGATATTTCATTGTAAGCGTTTAGAAATGCAACTGATTTTTGTATGTTGATTTTGTATCCTGAAACTTTACTGAATTCTGACAGGTTTTTTTGTGGAGTCTTTAGGGTTTTCTCTAAATAACATCATATCATCTGCAAACAGACAATTTAACTTCTTTCTTCCAATCGGGACGAATTTTATTTCTTTTTCTTGCCTAACTGCTCTAGCTAGGACTTCCAGTGCTATGTTGAATATGAGTGGTGAAAGTGGGCACCCTTGTCTTGTTCCTGATCTTAGAGGAAAAGCTTCTAACTTTTCACTGTTGAGTATGATATTATTTATGGGCTTGTCATATATGATCTTTATTTCATTAAGGTGCATTTCTTCTATATTCAATTTGTAGAGCATTTTTAAAATGAAAGGATGTTCAATTTTGTCAAATACTTTTTCTACATCTTTTCAGATGATCATGTGATTTTTATCCTTCATTCTGTTAATATGGTATATAACATTTATTGATTTGCAGATGTTGAACCATCATGCATCCCAGGGACAAATTCCACTTGATCATACTCTATGATCTTTTTAATGTGTTCTTGAATTTGGTTTGCTAGTATGTTGTTGAGGATTTTTGCGTCTATGCTTATTAGGAATATTGGCCTGTAGTTTTCTTTTTTTGTGGCATCTTTGTCAGGTTTTGGTATCAGGGTGATGGTGGCCTTGTAAAATGAGTTTGGAAGTGTTCCCTCTTCTTCTTTTCTTAAATTTTGAAGAGTTTGAGAGGGATTTATATTAATTCTTCTTTTTTTTTTTTTGCGGTACGCGGGCCTCTCACTGTCGTGGCCTCTCCCGTTGCGGAGCACAGGCTCCGGATGCGCAGGCTCAGCGGCCATGGCTCATGGGCCCAGCCGCTCCACGGCACGTGGGATCTTCCTGGACCAGGGCACGAACCCGTGTCCCCTGCATCGGCAGGCGGACTCTCAACCGCTGCGCCACCAGGGAAGCCCTATTAATTCTTCTTTAAATGTTTTATAGAATTCACCTGTGAAGCCATCTGGTCCTGGGCTTTTCTTTATTGGAAGTTTTTTGGTTTGCTGATTCAATCTCCTTTCTCATTATTGTTCTGCTCAGATTTTCTATTTCTTCATGATTTGGTCTCAGTAGGTTGCATATTTCTAGGAATTATCCATTTCTTCTAGGTTGTCTGGATTTTTGATGTGTAAAAGTTTATAGTAGTCTCTTATGATCCTTTGTATTTGTGTGGTATCAGTTGCAATGTCTGCTCTTTCATTTGTTTTATTTATTTGAGTCTTTTTTTTTTCATCGATAGTCTACCTAAAACTTCATCAATCTTGTTTTTCATCTCATAAAAAGTAGCTCTTAGTTTTGTTGCACTTTTCTCTTTTCTAGTTCACTTATTTCTGCTCTAATCTTTATTGTTTCCTTCCTTCTGCTAAGTTTGGGCATAGTTTGTTCTTCTTTTTCTAGTTCCTTGAAGTGTGAAATTAGGTTGTTTATTTAAGATCTTTCTTTTTGCTTAATGTACACATTTATTACTATAAATACTTCCCTCTTAGAACTGCTTTTGCTGCATCCCGTAAGTTTTGGTATTTTGTGGTTCCATTTTCATTTGTTTTGAGATACTTTCTAATTTCTCTTTTGATTTCTTCTTTGACCTATTGATTGTTCAGTAATGTGTTATTTAATTTCCACATACTTGTGGATTTTCCAATTTTCCTCCTATTATTAATTTCTAATTTCATATCATTTTGGTCAGAATATATATTTATTACTCAATCTTCTTGTTTTTTTAAAAAAACTTGTTTTGTGGTCCAACATATGATCTATCCTAAAGAATGTTCTGTGTACACTTGAGAAGAATGAATATTCTGTGGCTGTTGGGTAGAATGTATTGTATATTTCTGTTAGGTCCATTTGCTCTACTGTATAGTTCAAATTCAGTGTTTCCTTATTGATTTTCTTATCAATGTATCCATTGTTGGATCATATATCCATTGTTGAAAGTGGGAAATTGAATTTGTCTACTATTATTGTATTATTGTTTATTTCTCCCATCAGATATGTTAATATTTGCTTTGTATTTTTAGGTGCTCTAATATTGGGTGCATATCTATTTACTATTGTTATATCCTCTTGATAAACTGACCCCCTTATCATTATATAGTGACCTTCTTTGTCTCTCATGACAGATTTTCACAAAAGTGTATTTTATCTGATATAAATATGCTAGTCTTGCTGTCTTTTGATTACATTTGCATGGAATATCTTTTTTTTCACTTTCAGCCTATACGTGTCTATAAAGCCTCATTTAAAAAAATTGAAGTATAATTGAAGTAGAATATTATATAAGTTACAGGTTACAATATAGTGATTCACAATTTTTAAAGGTTACACTCCATTTATAGTTATTATAAAATATTGACTATATTCCTTGTGTTGTACAATATATCATTGTAGCTTATTTTATACATAATAAATATACCTCAAGCCTCATGTATTTTTTTTTTTTTTGCGGTACGCGGGCCTCTCACTGTTGTGGCCTCTCCTGTTGCGGAGCACAGGCTCCAGACGCGCAGGCTCAGCGGCCATGGCTCACGGGCCCAGCCGCTCCGCGGCCTGTGGGATCTTCCCGGACCGGGGCACGAACCCGTGTCCCCTGCATCGGCAGGCGGACTCTCAACCACTGCACCACCAGGGAAGCCCCATGTATTTACTTTTAATCTATATGTATCTTTATATTTAAAGTGGTTTCTTGCAGACAGCAAGTTGGATCTTGTTTTCAATCTACTCTGACCATCTCTGGCTTTTAACTAGTACGTTTAATCCATTTACATTAGGAGTGATTACTGATATATTGGATTAACATCTACTATATATTCACTGTTTTATACTTGTTTCCCTTGTTCTTGTTCCTATTTTTTCTTTTTAGAAGATGTTGGGGGTAGGAGTTTATTAATTAATTTATTGATTTTTGCTGTGTTGGGTCTTTGTTTCTGTGCGAGGGCTTTCTCTAGTTGTGGCAGGCGGGGACCACTCTTCATCGCGGTGCATGGGCCTCTCACTATCGCGGCCTCTCTTGTTGCGGAGCACAGGCTCCAGACGCGCAGGCTCAGTAGTTGTGGCTCACGGGCCTAGTTGCTCCGTGGCATGTGGGATCTTCCCAGACCAGGGCTTGAACCCGTGTCCCCTGCATTGGCAGGCAGATTCTCAACCACTGCGCCACCAGGGAAGCCCACAAGTTGTATTTTTTATAAACTTTTTTTAGTGGTTGCCCTAGAGTTTGCTATACACATTTATAATAGTCCAAGTTCACTTGCAAATAACACTATAGCAGTTCATAGGTAGTATGAGTATCTTATAATAGCAAAATAATCCTAAATCCTCCCTCTTGTCTCTGGTATCATTGCTCTCACATACATAATCATAAATTGAATACATTATTGCTATTACTATTTTGAACAAAGTGTTGTCTGTTAGATGATTCGAAGGTAAGAAAAAGTTTTTATCTTAACTTAGTTCTTCTCTGATGCTCTTCTTTTCTTTATGTAAAGCCAAGTTTCTGACCTATATAATTTTCCTTCTCTCTAGAGAATTTATTTTACCATTCCTGCAAGGCAGAAAAAATTCCCTCAATTTTTTGTTTATCTGAGAAAGTCTTAATTTCTTCTTCATTTTTGAAGGATAATTTCTTAAGGTACAGAATTCTAGGTTGGTGGGTTTTTCCTCTGAATACTTTAAATGTTTCACTTCACTCTCTTTTTGCTTACATGGTTTCTGAGGAGAAGTCAAATATAATTTTAATCTTTGCTCTCCTCTAGGTAAGCTGTTTCTTCCTCTGGTTCTTTCAGAACTTTTTCTTCATCGTTGTTTGCATAGTTTGCAGATTATATACCTTGGTGTAGTTTTTCTGGCACTTATCCTGCTTGGTGTCCTCTGAGATTTCTGGAGCTGTGGGTTGGTGTCTGACTTAATTTGGGGGAAATTCTCCGTGAGTATAGTTTCAAATATTTCTTCTGTTCCTTTCTTCTCCTTCTGGTGGTATTCCGATTACACATATGTTACACATTTTGTAGTTGTCTTATAGTTCTTGGATATTCTGTGTTTTTTTTTTTTCTGCTTGCTTTTCAGCTTTGGAGGTTTCGACTGAGAGATCTTCAAGCTCAGAGAGTCTTACCTCAGCCATAGCCAGTCTACTAATGAGCCCATCAAAGGCATCCTTCATTTCTGTTATAGTGTTTTTTAAAGAAATTAATTAATTAATTTTTGGCTGTGTTGGGTCTTTGTTGCTGAGTGTGGGCTTTCTCTAGTTGTGGCGAGCAGGGCTACTATTCGTTGCGGTGCACGGGCCTCTCATTGCAGTGGCCTCTCCTAATGCGGAGCACGGGCTCCAGGTGTGCGGACCTTAGTAGTGGTGGCACACAGGCTCCAGAGCGCAGGCTCAGCAGTTGTGGTGCACGGGCCCAGCTGCTCCGTGGCATGTGAGATCTTCCTGGACCAGGGCTCAAACCCATGTCCCCTGCATTGGCAGGCGGACTCCCAACCACTGCACCACCAGGGAAGTCCCTGTTATAGTGTTTTTGATCTCTATCAATTCTTTCCTAGAATTTCTGTCTCTCTGCTTACATTGTCCACCTGTTCTTGCATGTTGTCTATGTTATCCATGAAAGCCTTTAGCATATTAGTTACAGTTGTTTTAAATTCCCAGTCTGATAATTCCAACATCACTGCCATATCTGAGTCT
Organism: Physeter macrocephalus; assembly: GCF_002837175.3. Classification (NCBI taxonomy): domain Eukaryota; kingdom Metazoa; phylum Chordata; class Mammalia; order Artiodactyla; family Physeteridae; genus Physeter; species Physeter macrocephalus. The sequence continues at coordinate 14,525,673 of NC_041227.1, read as the reverse complement.
GGTTTTGATGCTTGCTCTGTCTCTCCAAATTGTGTGTGTTTTTTTTTTTTGCCTTTTAATATGCTATTAATTATTTCTTTATAGCCAGACATGATGTACTTGGTCAAAGGAACTGCTGTAAATGTGATGTGTGGTAAGGTGTGGGGAGTGGGGAAGCATTCTATAATCCTATGATTATGTTTCAGTCTTTAGTGAGCCTGTACCTCTGGAGTGTGAACTTCACACATACTTCTTGGCTTCCCTCCTTTCCTCCCTGTAGGTGGGATAGGATGGCTAGAGGGGGCTGCAGATGGATGTTTCCCTTCCTCCCCGTGGAAAGATAGAGCTAGTTGGAGTTAGTATTTCCCTTCTCTCATGGCAGTTAGGCTCTGATACAATCCCATCAGGTTAGGCTCTGGTTAAATAGTTTCTCCTGAGAGCAGACCTTGTTAAGAAGAACAGAATACTCTGGCGTATTTCAAAATATATTTACCCCCTCCTGCTTTTGGATGCACTAGGAGATTTTTCTCTGATATTCATTGTGAGGGCCTGGTAGAGCTCCTGGAGATAAATATAAGTCCCTCTGTATGTCTGGGTTTCCTTGGAGGTTTTTTTTTTTTTTACTCTCAAAGTTGTCTATGCTGAGCTTCCAGCAAGTTGTCAGTTGCAGTTTGGGTTTCCCTACTCTGGCACTGGTTTCTGAAGTGGTTGCAGCTCGTGGATTTCTGCTCTGGTAAATTGTGATTCTGTGTATTTTTCTATTGGTCTCTCCAATTTGGGGGACAGTGGTTTTCCATGCGACCGTACTTCTCTTATAGATCTAAGGAGAGTTCTAAATTTTTAAAGTCGTTTCAGCTTTTTATTGTTGTTAGGATGGAGTGATGACTTCTAAGCTTCTTACATGCTGGACTGGAAACCAGAAGTCTCTCTTTTACATTTTTATTGCTCTTCATTTCTGGCCTCCATTGATTTTGTTGAGAAAGCAGCTGAGATTCTTATTATTGATCCTTTAAGGTACACTGAACTCTTCTCCTCTGGCTGCATAAATGTTGTTTTCTCTGTCTTTGGCTTCCTATAGTCTTACTCTGATGAGCCTAGATGTAGTTTCCTTTGTGTCCACCTTGCTTAGGATTTATATTGATTTTTTTGATGGCTTAATAACTTTCAACAGTGTTGGAAAATTCTTATCCATTATCTTTTGAAAATATGTTTCCTGCTGTATTTTCTTCTTTTAAAAAATTTTAACATTGTTTTAATCAAGTAACATAGCTGTTTGAAATAGGAAATTTTAAGACAGTTGAATAGAGCAAAGTGAAAGATTACTCTATTAGGATAGCTGCTATGAATAAATTTCTTACTATGTGGATTTGAATTCCATTGTAAGTTTGGCACTAGACTGAACACTGGTGTAAGCCAAAATTTTCTCTTTTAGTGTTTAGAAGCCCTAAAGGTTTTCCTTCAGATTTAACAAAAAGAAAAAATAAAAATAAAAAAGAAAGAAAAGAAAAAGGGAAAAAAACCCTCATGGGTTTGATAATGGGTATGCTGAATGCAACTTGGAACCCCTATAGAATTTCAGATAATGGCAAAAAAGTTAAAACCTAGGTGAGATGTGAATTTGCAAAAACCTCTTCTCTTTGATGTGACAAAGCACATTCCCTCCAGGTAGGTATATGGCTTTCCTTCAGTCTCATCAAAATCTATCAAAAAAGGCAGCTGGAGACTAATTTGTTCCTCTCCTGTAAGACTGCTAGGGTTTAATTTCTTAAAATATCAAGCGAACAAGCTTTCATTATACCAAATGTTTGTATAATTTCAATGTGAAAAAAACTTACATGCATTTGTTAAGGTCTCATTGTAATCTGTGAGATGGATCACCAAGAAAGAGGTGAGTGATATAAGCCAGTGCTCCAAACAAAATTTACTCCATGCATTTTTGATCTCCACAGTGTACTTTTTGTGTAAGTGTTTACCTTGAAGGTGATTTCTCAAATGTAGTTGTAAACCCTTCTATCACGTGAGTTTAGATCAGCAAATTGGGCAAGGAATTCACAAGGAAGTTATTTCTAAATCTAAAGCCCAGGATGGGCTGGGTCAGGCCCTAGTCACCTGCTTTCAGTTGCCATCATCACAGACTTATTGGGTATCTCACAATATTCAATGTGAAATAAAAAACACCCCAATAACCATAAAAAAGAATGAAATAATGCCATTTGCAGTGACATGGATGGACCTAGCGATTGTCATACTGAGTGAAGTAAGACAGAGAAGGACAAATATCATATGATATCGCTTATATGTGGAATCTAAAAAAATGGTACAAATAAACTTATTTACAAAACAGAAATAGAGTTACAGATGTAGAAAACAAACTTATGGTTACTGGGGGGAAAGGGGGGGAGGGATAAATTGGGATATTGGGATTGACATATACACACTACTATATATAAAATAGATAACTAATAACCTAATGTATAGCACAGGGAACTCTACTTGGTACTCTGTAATGACCTATATGGGAAAAGAATCTGAAAAAGAGTGGATATATGTATCTGTATAACTGATTCACTTTGCTGTACAGCAGAAACTAACACAACATTGTAAATCAACTATACTCCAATAAAAATTAACTTTAAAAATCCTCAAAAAACCCCCAAACAACCCCCCAAAAACCACCCCAAGTCTTACACCAAAATATAGACTCTGACTTAGAAGTATGTTTTTAGCTTTAAAAAAAAATAAGACATTTTGGGAGGGCAGAGTTTGAGACATAGTTAGCACTTATTTTGGCAAGATAGCAAAGAAAGCCTAAAAAGCATAAGCTATGTGTCCAAATGCAAAAGGCATCAAAGAGCCATAGTATTGGGAAAAATCCACACTGGAGAAAAGATACACTATGTCTAAATATTTTGAAATTGTAATTTGAATCAAGAGTAAATGTTGAAAAATTATGCTCAGTTTTTACTAGAGATTAAGTGTACCTTTTCCTGCTTCCCCCGAATAAAATCATAGAGATCACTATTTAATCACTCCCCAGAGTTTCAGTTTTCTCTCAGTATAAAGCAACAGCTACATACACATAATAAAATGCTTATATGTTAATGTAATAACTCCCCTGGCTTTTCCAACGTGCAATGCACATGACTTCAAAGACTACAACTTGGGGCAAGTACAGAAGAACTGAAAAAAAACACAATTCAAGTTTCAAAACCTGCTCTTAAAATTATTTATAGGACACTCAGTTCATTTGAACTTCTAAGTAAGATAAAGGTGTTGCATTGTCATTTGATTAACAATCCACCTTGACATGTGAAGGATGTACATTACCAGATGCCAATTAGAGGGACTAGAGATAAGGCTAAAAAGTACTGTATTTCTTAATGACTGAGTAAGGTATTTATAAGTAAGTTTATGTTCACGTTCTGCTGAAGACTTTATAGTCTCAGCACCTAACAATATCTAACAGGCTTCAATAATCCTATCAGGTTAAATGATGGTGCAACATTTTTTAAGGAGCCAATTATTTCAGCTTACTTAAGTCATTCAGTCTGCTCTATATATATATATATTTTTGGTCCGCACTGTGCAGCTTGTGGGATCTTAGTTTCCTAGCGAGGGATCAAACTCATGCCCCCTGCAATGGAAAAGCAGAGTCTTAACCACTGGACCACCAGGGAAGTCCTTAGTCTGCTCTATTTTCTTACTATTCTTTTGGTGAGTCTCCAGTTACACCTACATTAACAATTTCACTCAATTTTTCTTATATCTTATGCACTTTCTTGATTTTTCCATTTTTTCTTGGTCTGTGCCTTGTTCTGAAATTTTATTGTGACCTACCTTACAGTTCACCAATTTCCCTCTCAATTTATCTAATCTGCTTTTAGACACTCCCAGTTAGCATTGAATTTTATAACAGTACTTATCAGTTCTAGAATTTCAATTTTGGGGGAGTAAATCTCTGCTGGAAATTTCTATCTTCTTTCATTTTCTTAACATATTAAGCACAGTTATGTTAAGTCTGTATCCGAAAACTCCATTATCAGATCCCTTTGGGGCCTGCTTCCATTGCCTATTCTTAATTTTGTTTTTGGTCATATGTTCTTGTCCCTTTGTATGCGTGGTCATTAAAAAATTTCACGCTGGCCATGTTTTATGAAAAATACAGAGGTAGTTTGGGGAACTTGATTTATATTGCTTCTGGCAGGCAATAGGCTATAGTAGCATCTCTCAACCTTGGCCCTATTGGCATTTTGGGGCTGGATAATTTTTTTGTTGGGGGTTGATCTATGCTTTGTGGGATGTTTAGTTGTGTCCCTTCCCTCTATTCACTACATTTCAGTAGAAACCAACTCCTCCAAAGTTTTGCTAATCCCAAATTTCTCTACATATTGCCAAATGTTCCTTTTGGACAAAATTGCCTCTGGTTGAGTGCCTTGGTCAGAGGCACTGAATTCCAGATCACCTTAATCCAATGAGTCATTGTGATGGTTCAAACTTAGGTTTATATTCCCTGTAAAAGATCATCCAATTTTACTTCACCCTTTACTTTTGGGGTAAAGGTATTTGGATGTTCATTCCAAAAACTTTGATGTTCACTAGAGCCTCCCCTCCCCTGTCAATAGCAAGCAGGTATTGACAAATATGACCAGCAGGTCAAATCTGCCATGTCATTTATGACTGTAAATAAGGTTTTATTGGAACACAGCCCCACTCATTCATTTATGTATTGTCTATGGCTGCTTTTGTGCTAAACAGCAGGTTTGAGTAGTTCTGACAGAGATCACATAGGCTGAACAGACTAAAATAGTTACTGTCTGGTCCTTTCCAGAAAACGTTTGCCAACCCTTGAGGTAAAACTTTAGCATCTATTTAATTATACTTATTTTATATATTGTAATCCTTGGAGAGGACATGACAGAGTGACAAGGGTGTTCTCCAAGGGATCATAGTCTTTGTATATTCATATTCAGCCTCCTCCCAGGTGAAAGAAAGTAAAAAAAAAAAAAAGAAAGACTTTTCTTTCATTCTGTCCCCCAAGTATCATTATTGCCTTGATATAGCCCCCTCCTGAGAACTGAGGGTCTGTTGATCTTTCATTATCTCTGCTGGGGTGGACTGGGAAGAGAACTCCCAGCAGTCATCGACAATATATTCATAAGCATCATTGTCTTTCTTGGCCCATTTTGTTCTGGCCATTATTGTAGCCAAACCCTTGTCACACAGCTTCTGAACTTTTATCCCTTGCCCTGGGAAGAGCTGGACCCACTTATTAGAGCACCTTCTCCCAGATTCCCCATTCTTGTCACTTTTTCTTTAATACATTAAATAAACTCAGCCTGGGTGAAACATCCCTTCAAGAGATTCCATCCTGGAATATTACTCAGCCATCAAAAAGAATGAAATAATGCCATTTGCAGCAACGTGGATGGACCTAGAGATTATCATACCAAGTGAAGTAAGTCAGAAAGAGAAGGACAAATACCATATGTTGTTGCTTATTTGTGGAATCTAAAATATGACACTAATGAACAGAAACAGACTCACAGACATAGAGAACTGACTTGTGGTTGCCAAAGGGGAGAGGGGGTGGGGGGGGAAGGAATGGGAATTTGGGATTAGCAGAGGCAAACTATTATATATAGGATGGATAAACAACAAGGTCCTACTGTCTAGCACAGGGAACTATATTCAATACCCTGTGATAAACCATAATGGAAAAGAATATGGGGAGTGGTGGTGGTGGGATGAATTGAGAGATTGGGATTGACATATATACACTAATATGTATACATAGATAACTAATAAGAACCTGCTGTATAAAAAATAAATAAAATTAAATTTAAAAAGAATATGGAAAAGAATATATATATATACACACACATATATATATCTGAGTCACTTTTTTGTACAGAAGAAATTAACACGACATTGTAAATCAACTATACTTTAATAAAATTAAAAAAAACAAAACAAAAGAAATTCCATCTTGGAATGTCAGTCCCTTTTGTGTGGTATATGTGCCAGGTACTTTCTAGTCCAGTCTCATCTGCCTCTAAGCAAGTCATGGTGCTTAGATTGTATTAGTTAAGGAAGGGAGTGATAATCCTTATTAGTTAAGGAAGGGAGTGATAATCCTT
>NC_041227.1:14517620-14518619 GCF_002837175.3 Physeter macrocephalus | reverse complement strand
ACGGGTTCGTGCCCTGGTCCGGGAAGATCCCACATGCCACGGAGCGGCTGGGCCCGTGAGCCATGGCCGCTGAGCCTGTGCGTCCGGAGCCTGTGCTCCGCAACGCGAGAGGCCACAACAGTGAGAGGCCCGCGTACAGCAAAACAAAAACAAAAACAACAACAACAACAACAACAAAAATCTTCCAACAGGGCTTCCCTGGGGAAAAAAAAAATCTTCCAACAAACAAAAGCCCAGGACCAGATGGCTTCACAAGTGAATTCTATCAAACATTTAGAGAAGAGCTAACACCTGTCCTTCTCAAACTCTTTCAAAATATAGCAGAGGGAGGAACACTCCCAAACGCATTCTACAAGGCCCCCATCACCCTAACACCAAAACCAGACAAGGATGTCACACACAAAAAAAAACTACAGGTCGACAAAATTCAGCACCCATCTATTCAGTAGATATAGAGGAAACGTACCTCAATATAATAAAGGCCATATATGACAAACCCACAGCCAACATCATTCTCAATGGTGAAAAACTGAAACCATTTCCCCTAAGATCAGGAACAAGACAAGGTTGCCCACTCTCACCACTATTATTCAACATAGTTTTGGAAGTTTTAGCCACAGCAATCAGAGAAGAAAAAGAAATAAAAGGAAAATAAGTAAAACTGTCACTGTTTGCAGATAACTTGATACTATACATAGAGAATCCTAAAGATGCTACCAGAAAACTACTAGAGCTAATCAATGAATTGGTAAAGTAGCAGGCTACAAAATTAATGTACAGAAATCTCTTGCATTCCTATACACTAATGATGAAAAATCTGAAAGAGAAATTAAGGAAACACTCCCATTTACCACTGCAAGAAAAAGAGTAAAATACCTAGGAATAAACCTACCTAAGGAGACAAAAGACCTGTATGCAGAAAACTATAAGATACTGATGAAAGAAATTAAAGATGTTACAAACAGATGGAGAGATATACCATATTCTTGGACTGGAAGA